>NC_052309.1:1962819-2155319 GCF_016432855.1 Salvelinus namaycush
TGACTGAATGACTGGATGACTGGGTAGATTAATGACAATGACTGAATGACTGGATGACTGGGTAGTTTAATGACAATGACTGAATGACTGGATGACTGGATGACTGGGTAGATTAATGACAATGACTGAATGACTGGATGACTGGGTAGATTAATGACAATGACTGAATGACTGGATGACTGGGTAGATTAATGACAATGACTGAATGACTGGATGACTGGGTAGATTAATGACAATGACTGAATGACTGGATGACTGGGTAGATTAATGACAATGACTGAATGACTGGATGACTGGGTAGTTGAATGACTGAATGACTGAATGACTGGATGACTGGGTAGATTAATGACAATGACTGAATGACTGGATGACTGGGTAGATTAATGACAATGACTGAATGACTGGATGACTGGGTAGTTGAATGACTGAATGACTGAATGACTGGTTGACTGGGTAGATTAATGACAATGACTGAATGACTGGATGACTGGGTAGATTAATGACAATGACTGAATGACTGGATGACTGGGTAGTTTAATGACAATGACTGAATGACTGGATGACTGGGTAGATTAATGACAATGACTGAATGACTGGATGACTGGGTAGTTTAATGACAATGACTGAATGACTGGATGACTGGGTAGATTAATGACAATGACTGAATGACTGGATGACTGGGTAGATTAATGACAATGACTGAATGACTGGATGACTGGGTAGATTAATGACAATGACTGAATGACTGGATGACTGGGTAGATTAATGACAATGACTGAATGACTGGATGACTGGGTAGATTAATGACAATGACTGAATGACTGGATGACTGGGTAGATTAATGACAATGACTGAATGACTGGATGACTGGGTAGTTGAATGACTGAATGACTGAATGACTGGATGACTGGGTAGATTAATGACAATGACTGAATGACTGGATGACTGGGTAGATTAATGACAATGACTGAATGACTGGATGACTGGGTAGTTGAATGACTGAATGACTGAATGACTGGATGACTGGGTAGATTAATGACAATGACTGAATGACTGGATGACTGGGTAGATTAATGACAATGACTGAATGACTGGATGACTGGGTAGTTTAATGACAATGACTGAATGACTGGGTAGATTAATGACAATGACTGAATGACTGGATGACTGGGTAGTTTAATGACAATGACTGAATGACTGGATGACTGGGTAGATTAATGACAATGACTGATGAACTGGATGACTGGGTAAATTAATGACAATGACTGAATGACTGGATGACTGGGTAGATTAATGACAATGACTGAATGACTGGATGACTGGGTAGATTAATGACAATGACTGAATGACTGGATGACTGGGTAGTTGAATGACTGAATGACTGGATGACTGGGTAGATTAATGACAATGACTGAATGACTGGATGACTGGGTAGTTGAATGACTGAATGACTGAATGACTGGATGACTGGGTAGATTAATGACAATGACTGAATGACTGGATGACTGGGTAGATTAATGACAATGACTGAATGACTGGATGACTGGGTAGATTAATGACAATGACTGAATGACTGGATGACTGGGTAGATTAATGACAATGACTGAATGACTGGATGACTGGGTAGATTAATGACAATGACTGAATGACTGGATGACTGGGTAGATTAATGACAATGACTGAATGACTGGATGACTGGGTAGATTAATGACAATGACTGAATGACTGGATGACTGGGTAGATTAATGGCAATGACTGAATGACTGAATGACTAGGTAGTTTAATGACAATGACTGAATGACTGAATGACTGGATGACTGTGTAGATTAATGACAATGACTGAATGACTGGATGACTGGGTAGATTAATGACAATGACTGAATGACTGGATGACTGGGTAGATTAATGACAATGACTGAATGACTGGGTGACTGGGTAGTTGAATGACTGAATGACTGAATGACTGGATGACTGGGTAGATTAATGACAATGACTGAATGACTGGATGACTGGGTAGATTAATGACAATGACTGAATGACTGGATGACTGGGTAGATTAATGACAATGACTGAATGACTGGATGACTGGGTAGATTAATGACAATGACTGAATGACTGGATGACTGGGTAGATTAATGACAATGACTGAATGACTGGATGACTGGGTAGATTAATGACAATGACTGAATGACTGGATGACTGGGTAGATTAATGACAATGACTGAATGACTGGATGACTGGGTAGTTTAATGACAATGACTGAATGACTGGATGACTGGGTAGATTAATGACAATGACTGAATGACTGGATGACTGGGTAGTTTAATGACAATGACTGAATGACTGGATGACTGGATGACTGGGTAGATTAATGACAATGACTGAATGACTGGATGACTGGGTAGATTAATGACAATGACTGAATGACTGGATGACTGGGTAGATTAATGACAATGACTGAATGACTGGGTAGATTAATGACAATGACTGAATGACTGGATGACTGGGTAGATTAATGACAATGACTGAATGACTGGATGACTGGGTAGTTGAATGACTGAATGACTGAATGACTGGATGACTGGGTAGATTAATGACAATGACTGAATGACTGGATGACTGGGTAGATTAATGACAATGACTGAATGACTGGATGACTGGGTAGTTGAATGACTGAATGACTGAATGACTGGTTGACTGGGTAGATTAATGACAATGACTGAATGACTGGATGACTGGGTAGATTAATGACAATGACTGAATGACTGGATGACTGGGTAGTTTAATGACAATGACTGAATGACTGGATGACTGGGTAGATTAATGACAATGACTGAATGACTGGATGACTGGGTAGTTTAATGACAATGACTGAATGACTGGATGACTGGGTAGATTAATGACAATGACTGAATGACTGGATGACTGGGTAGATTAATGACAATGACTGAATGACTGGATGACTGGGTAGATTAATGACAATGACTGAATGACTGGATGACTGGGTAGATTAATGACAATGACTGAATGACTGGATGACTGGGTAGATTAATGACAATGACTGAATGACTGGATGACTGGGTAGATTAATGACAATGACTGAATGACTGGATGACTGGGTAGTTGAATGACTGAATGACTGAATGACTGGATGACTGGGTAGATTAATGACAATGACTGAATGACTGGATGACTGGGTAGATTAATGACAATGACTGAATGACTGGATGACTGGGTAGTTGAATGACTGAATGACTGAATGACTGGATGACTGGGTAGATTAATGACAATGACTGAATGACTGGATGACTGGGTAGATTAATGACAATGACTGAATGACTGGATGACTGGGTAGTTTAATGACAATGACTGAATGACTGGGTAGATTAATGACAATGACTGAATGACTGGATGACTGGGTAGTTTAATGACAATGACTGAATGACTGGATGACTGGGTAGATTAATGACAATGACTGATGAACTGGATGACTGGGTAAATTAATGACAATGACTGAATGACTGGATGACTGGGTAGATTAATGACAATGACTGAATGACTGGATGACTGGGTAGATTAATGACAATGACTGAATGACTGGATGACTGGGTAGATTAATGACAATGACTGAATGACTGGATGACTGGGTAGATTAATGACAATGACTGAATGACTGGATGACTGGGTAGTTGAATGACTGAATGACTGAATGACTGGATGACTGGGTAGATTAATGACAATGACTGAATGACTGGATGACTGGGTAGATTAATGACAATGACTGAATGACTGGATGACTGGGTAGATTAATGACAATGACTGAATGACTGGATGACTGGGTAGATTAATGACAATGACTGAATGACTGGATGACTGGGTAGATTAATGACAATGACTGAATGACTGGATGACTGGGTAGATTAATGACAATGACTGAATGACTGGATGACTGGGTAGATTAATGACAATGACTGAATGACTGGATGACTGGGTAGATTAATGACAATGACTGAATGACTGGATGACTGGGTAGATTAATGGCAATGACTGAATGACTGAATGACTAGGTAGTTTAATGACAATGACTGAATGACTGAATGACTGGATGACTGTGTAGATTAATGACAATGACTGAATGACTGGATGACTGGGTAGATTAATGACAATGACTGAATGACTGGATGACTGGGTAGATTAATGACAATGACTGAATGACTGGGTGACTGGGTAGTTGAATGACTGAATGACTGAATGACTGGATGACTGGGTAGATTAATGACAATGACTGAATGACTGGATGACTGGGTAGATTAATGACAATGACTGAATGACTGGATGACTGGGTAGATTAATGACAATGACTGAATGACTGGATGACTGGGTAGATTAATGACAATGACTGAATGACTGGATGACTGGGTAGATTAATGACAATGACTGAATGACTGGATGACTGGGTAGATTAATGACAATGACTGAATGACTGGATGACTGGGTAGATTAATGACAATGACTGAATGACTGGATGACTGGGTAGATTAATGACAATGACTGAATGACTGGATGACTGGGTAGTTTAATGACAATGACTGAATGACTGGATGACTGGGTAGATTAATGACAATGACTGAATGACTGGATGACTGGGTAGTTTAATGACAATGACTGAATGACTGGATGACTGGATGACTGGGTAGATTAATGACAATGACTGAATGACTGGATGACTGGGTAGATTAATGACAATGACTGAATGACTGGATGACTGGGTAGATTAATGACAATGACTGAATGACTGGGTAGATTAATGACAATGACTGAATGACTGGATGACTGGGTAGATTAATGACAATGACTGAATGACTGGATGACTGGGTAGTTGAATGACTGAATGACTGAATGACTGGATGACTGGGTAGATTAATGACAATGACTGAATGACTGGATGACTGGGTAGATTAATGACAATGACTGAATGACTGGATGACTGGGTAGTTGAATGACTGAATGACTGAATGACTGGTTGACTGGGTAGATTAATGACAATGACTGAATGACTGGATGACTGGGTAGATTAATGACAATGACTGAATGACTGGATGACTGGGTAGTTTAATGACAATGACTGAATGACTGGATGACTGGGTAGATTAATGACAATGACTGAATGACTGGATGACTGGGTAGTTTAATGACAATGACTGAATGACTGGATGACTGGGTAGATTAATGACAATGACTGAATGACTGGATGACTGGGTAGATTAATGACAATGACTGAATGACTGGATGACTGGGTAGATTAATGACAATGACTGAATGACTGGATGACTGGGTAGATTAATGACAATGACTGAATGACTGGATGACTGGGTAGATTAATGACAATGACTGAATGACTGGATGACTGGGTAGATTAATGACAATGACTGAATGACTGGATGACTGGGTAGTTGAATGACTGAATGACTGAATGACTGGATGACTGGGTAGATTAATGACAATGACTGAATGACTGGATGACTGGGTAGATTAATGACAATGACTGAATGACTGGATGACTGGGTAGTTGAATGACTGAATGACTGAATGACTGGATGACTGGGTAGATTAATGACAATGACTGAATGACTGGATGACTGGGTAGATTAATGACAATGACTGAATGACTGGATGACTGGGTAGTTTAATGACAATGACTGAATGACTGGGTAGATTAATGACAATGACTGAATGACTGGATGACTGGGTAGTTTAATGACAATGACTGAATGACTGGATGACTGGGTAGATTAATGACAATGACTGATGAACTGGATGACTGGGTAAATTAATGACAATGACTGAATGACTGGATGACTGGGTAGATTAATGACAATGACTGAATGACTGGATGACTGGGTAGATTAATGACAATGACTGAATGACTGGATGACTGGGTAGATTAATGACAATGACTGAATGACTGGATGACTGGGTAGATTAATGACAATGACTGAATGACTGGATGACTGGGTAGATTAATGACAATGACTGAATGACTGGATGACTGGGTAGATTAATGACAATGACTGAATGACTGGATGACTGGGTAGATTAATGACAATGACTGAATGACTGGATGACTGGGTAGATTAATGACAATGACTGAATGACTGGATGACTGGGTAGATTAATGACAATGACTGAATGACTGGATGACTGGGTAGATTAATGACAATGACTGAATGACTGGATGACTGGGTAGATTAATGACAATGACTGAATGACTGGATGACTGGGTAGATTAATGACAATGACTGAATGACTGGATGACTGGGTAGTTTAATGACAATGACTGAATGACTGGATGACTGGGTAGATTAATGACAATGACTGAATGACTGGATGACTGGGTAGTTTAATGACAATGACTGAATGACTGGATGACTGGGTAGATTAATGACAATGACTGAATGACTGGATGACTGGGTAGATTAATGACAATGACTGAATGACTGGATGACTGGGTAGATTAATGACAATGACTGAATGACTGGATGACTGGGTAGATTAATGACAATGACTGAATGACTGGATGACTGGGTAGTTTAATGACAATGACTGAATGACTGGATGACTGGGTAGATTAATGATTTGTTGTTTTTGTTTACTGCTCCCATTGTTGTTGCTTTGTGGGCAGTTTTAAAGATGGTGACCCTAGAGACTGTAGACCGAGTACTGCTGGTATTTCCATAATAGACTACAGGTTGGCCAATTATTTTCATCAAGAATGGACTTCTGGACTGTGAATGAAAATGGCGTACAACATAGGTTAATTACAATCAGTACAAGATTACCAATCAATAACCAATCAATTGCTGTTAGAGAGTGTACAGATCATTAGAGATACGTTTGGATGGGGGATGCCTCTGGTCTGGCACTATCTTCAGTGTGTGTGTGTTTTTGTGTAAAGCTGCATACGTATTAAAGAGATACTTCAGGATTTTGGCAATGAAGCCCTTTATCTACTTCCCCAGAGTCAGATGCACTCGTGGATCCCATTTTTATGTCTCTGCATGCAGTTTGAAGGAAGTTGCTAACTAGCGTTAGAGCAATTTCTAACTAGCGTTAGCGCAATGACTGGAAGTCTATGGTAACTACTAGCATGCTACTAGATACCATAGACTTCCAGTTATTGCGCTAACGCTAACTCTAACTTCCTTCATACAGTACTGGATGCAGAGAAATAAAAATGGTATCCATGAGTTCATCTGATTCTGGGGAAGTAGATAAATGGCTTTATTGCCAAAATCTCAATGTATCCCTTTAACCAACTCCTTCCCATCCTGTGGCAGCAGTGGAAACCACCAGGTCTATTAATGTCTCCTGTTAGTTAAGTCTTTGTACGTCACAGGGTGAATGGCACTACAGCTCTCCCTTAAGCCTAATTTAATTGAGTTAGTTAGTGACCACTCCGTATAATCCTGTTACTGTTTGTGTTGGATCGTGTTTAGTTCCAAGACCAGTAAGAAATCACATCATCAATAGGAAGCCATACATTCTCTATTATAGATGCAGTGGGTGATCTACATATAGATCTGTGTAGAGGAAGGTAAAAGGCAGTTACAGTAGGAACTCAGCGATAGCAACACGTCGGTAATGGAGGTCTTTCAAAAACTCATTTTTTAGAAATCACACCACTAGTAAATGAATAGATTCTCTTGATGTAGTAGTCCGTACCTAATCTACTGTTGATGTAAAATAAACAAAGATGTGTCTTAAGTGGCACAATTAAATAATGCCAAGAGTGTGCAAAGCTGTCATCAAGGCAAAGGGTGGCTACTTTGAAGAATCTCAAATATAAAATGTATTTTGATTTGTTTAACACTTTTATTTGGTTACTAACATGATTCCATATGTGTTTTTTTCATAGTGTTGATGTCTTCACTATTATTCTACTATGTCGAGAATAGTACAAATATAGAAAAACCCTTCAATGAGTAGGTGTTCTACAACTTTTGACCGGTAGTTTATAGTACACTACTTTTGATTCGGGGCCTGGTCAAAAGTAGTGCACTATATTAGTAATAGAGTGCCATTTGGGACAGATATTATGTCCTGTAAACAGGGAGTATTTTCAGAGCTACATTCAGTATAATGTTTATTACCTCAGTCTCTATGGCTTTCTCCTTAGCCATTGGCAAATGTAATTATTCTGCTTGCTCATATAGTATGGTGTGTGTTCTGCTAGGGACGAGGGTCCTCAGCCTTGTGTGTGTGTTCTGCCTTGTATTTATGGAACACCATTGTAAGCAATCTAATTATGCAAAATTATGTTTTGGCCATATGTGAAACAAAGGGAAGGATTTTTTGAGGTGTTAATTTTCTGATTATCATAGCCCATTGAAAAGCCTAAATATGGCTTTATAGGAACAAGGGGAAAGTGTCTTTTGAAGGGACATTGTTATCAACCTATTTTTTTCCCAGAGAAATGACAGTTATTTGGTATTGATTTGAATCAGGGTTGAATCGGCACCTGAATTAGAGATGATCAAACAGCTGACACAACCATTAAACATCCTGTTCCCTCCGTTAATGTTTTACATCTGGTCGTTTTGCTGCTATAATTAGCGTTAGTGGATGGGCCTCTGTGTCTCTTTCTCGCAGGTTGGCATTTGTTGTCATGAATCTTGCCCTGGAGGCAGCTCTACAGAGTGGTCACTAGCTGACACAGCCACAATGTCATAAAATCAGATGTTTTAACCTAACCCTAACCTTCATCACACTGTTAACCATAATGCTGAACCTTAAATTAAAACCAAAAAGCTAATTTTTGTTGTAATTAATTTTTACGATATAGGCCATTTTTGACTTTGCAGCTGGCCCATCTAACGGAAACTGCTCAATTCTGCCTCAAGGGCAAGACTCATGACAATAAACATCTCTCTCCCGCTCTTTCCTGTCTCTCTCACACTCTCTTCCTGTCTCTATCTTTCTGCCTATAATTTGCTCATTTTCTTTAGATTTAGCAAATCTGATCTTTAATTGGGAAAATCAAAACATGCATTTCCCCTTGTTAGGGATAATACAAAAAAACATGAAACATGCTGAATGAATGCAGCTCTGTGCATTGGTTTTAAATTTGTATTTAACTAGGCAAGTCAGTTAAGAACAAATTATTATTTACAATGACGGCCTACCACAGCCAACACTGGGCCAATTGTGCGCGACCTATGGCACTCCCAATCACAGCCTGATGTGATGCAGCCTGGATTCAAACCAGGGACCGCAGTGACACCTCTTGCACTGAGATGCAGTGCCTTCGACCGCTGCGCCGCTCAGGAGCCCAATGATACTGCATTACCATCAGTATGACGTGTGGTTGGTCTAGAAACATGTTGAGAAACAGTAATGTTATTTTGCCTCAGCAAAATAGATCCAGCAGAGTAGACCTTTAAGCAGGTTAACATTCACAAGGCCGCGGGGCCAGACAGATTACCAGGACGCATACTCAGAGCATGCGATGACCAGCTGGCAAGTCTTCACTGACATTTTCAACCTCTCCCTGACCCCGTCTGTAATACCTACATAATTCAAGCAGATCACCATAGTCCCTGTGCCTAAGAACATCAAGGTAACCTGTCTAAATGACTATCGCCTCGTAGCACTCATATCTGTCGACATTAAAATGCTTTGAAAGGCTGTTCATGGATCACATCAACACCATCATTGCAGACACACTAAACCCACTCCAATTCGCAAACCGCCCCAAAATATCCACAGATGACGCACTCCACACTGCACTCCCACCTGGATAAGAGGAACACCTACGTGAAAATTCAACACCATAGTGTCCTCCAAGCTCACCACTAAGCTCAGGACACTGGGACGGGCTGCCCCCAGGTGGTGAGAGTAGACAATAACACAAACGCCATGCTGACCATCAACACGGGGGCCACACAGGGGTGCGTGCTTAGTCCACTCCTGTACTCCCTGATCACCCACGACTGCGTGGCCTCACACGACTCCAACACCATCATTAAGTTTGCTGACGACATGACTGTGGTAAAGTCCTAGTGGCCGTGGACTTTAATGCATGAAAACTTAAATCCCTTTTACCAAATGTGCAACCAGTGGAACAAAAACTCTAGACCACCTTTATTCCACACAAAAAGACGCCTTCAAAGCTTTCCCTCACCCTCCTTTTGGCACATCTGACCCTAATTATATTCTCCTGATTCCTGCTTACAAGCAAAACCTAAAGCAGGAAGTACCAGTGACTCACTCAATACGGAAGTGGTCAATGACGCGGATGCTAAGCTATAGGACTGTTTTGCTAACACAGACTGAAATAAGACAACGCAGAAGTGGCTTCGGGACAAGTCTCTGAATGTCCTTGAGCGGCCCAGCCAGAGCCAGAACTTGAACCCGATCGAACATCTCTGGAGAGACCTGAAAATAGATGTGCAGCGACGCTCCCAATCCAACCTGACAGAGCTTGATATGATCTGCAGGTCTGAATACTTTCCGAATGCACTGTAAATGCAAGAAGGAATTATACAACGAGCAAAGTGATCATGCAGTTTGTATGGGGCTGCTATTAAAGTGAACTGTGTTTGCGGATGATCAGGGGTGTATTCATTCCGTTGATTCTGTTGAAAAAAAACGTTTCTTAAACGGAAGCAAATGGAACGAAACGGGGATAAACATACCTCAATTTCTCCCCCCCAAAATAAATCAAATACAAACAAGAAATCCATTACATCCTCTTGTAACATTTACTCTGTTTGTCTAATTAATGCATCATTCTTAGTAAAAAAAAATGTCTGCACAAGTTCTACAACATTGTTTCCATCGATTGTTGACTTGCATTTAAATAAGTCTTCGGCTCCAAATGAAGGTGATGTCTCATTAGCTAAAACAGCTGTGATTAGAACAGGAATAGAGAGAGGGTCCGGGATGTTTTTGTGTTGGAGAGACTTGGTCAGAGGTGTTTTTGTAGGGTTGGCGGGGGTGGGGGTGGGGGTTAAAGAAAGACAGAGAGAGGGAGATGATGGTGGAGAGGGAAGAGTGGGAATAAGACTGCATTTCTTTAATCAACGCCTGTGGTAATTAGTTAAATCATATGGTGTATAGTGGTGCCTGCCACTGCCTGGCTACAAAGATGGTCCACTGGGGTCTCTCTCTAACCAGCAAAACATTAAACACTGATCCTCCATCCAACAGCAGCAGCAAGGGACTGGCTACTTGTATGGAGTGATGTTAGGCAGTGGTTTTAGGCAGTATGTAGGTACTTCGTAGACTGACTCCCCTCAAAAGTGATGCTTCCAATGTTCCCCAGCAGACAGTAGCCATACAGTAGTAGGGGTTGTAGTAAGGGTCGTAGTCAGGGTAGTAGTCAGGGTCGTAGTCAGGGTCGTAGTCAGGGTCGTTGTAAGGGTCTTGGTCAGGGTCGTGGTAAGGGTCGTAGTAAGGGTCGTAGTCAGGGTCGTGGTCAGGGTAGTAGTCAGGGTCGTAGTAAGGGTCGTAGTCAGGGTCGTAGTCAGGGTCATTGTAAGGGTCTTGGTCAGGGTCGTGGTAAGGGTCGTGGTAAGGGTCGTAGTCAGGGTCGTGGTAAGGGTCGTGGTCAGGGTCGTAGTCAGTGTCGTAGTAAGGGTCGTAGTGAGGGTCGTAGTCAAGGTCGTAGTGAGGGTCGTAGTCAGGGTCGTAGTCAGGGTCGTGGTCAGGGTAGTAGTCAGGGTCGTAGTAAGGGTCGTAGTCAGGGTCGTAGTCAGGGTCGTTGTAAGGGTCTTGGTCAGGGTCGTGGTAAGGGTCGTGGTAAGGGTCGTAGTCAGGGTCGTGGTCAGGGTAGTAGTCAGGGTCGTAGTAAGGGTCGTGGTCAGGGTCGTAGTCAGGGTCATTGTAAGGGTCTTGGTCAGGGTCGTGGTAAGGGTCGTGGTAAGGGTCGTAGTCAGGGTCGTGGTAAGGGTCGTGGTCAGGGTCGTGGTCAGGGTCGTGGACAGGGTCGTAGTCAGTGTCGTAGTAAGGGTCGTAGTGAGGGTCGTAGTCAAGGTCGTAGTGAGGGTCGTAGTCAGGGTCGTAGTCAGGGTCGTGGTCAGGGTAGTAGTCAGGGTCGTAGTCAGGATCGTAGTGAGGGTCGTAGTGAGGGTCATAGTCAGGGTCGTGGTCAGGGTAGTAGTAAGGGTCGTAGTAAGGGTTGTAGTCAGGGTAGTAGTCAGGGTCGTAGTCAGGGTCGTAGTGAGGGTCGTAGTCAGGGTTGTAGTCAGTAAATCTTTCCTCAATAAAGAACTTATCAACAAAGTCAGTGCTAGTAGGAAAAAACAAGTGCCAGGTTTTTTGGGGGGCGGGGATAAGACATTTAGGCTGGGGTTGCACAACGCAACTTTCACACAAGTTGAGTTGTAGTTGCAGGTTGCAAGTGACATCATTTCAAGCAACTTTGCTGATACATGAAATAACTCAAATCAACTGAAATTGCATGCAACAACCAATCAAATTGAAGCTGCTTAAGTTATATCATTCCATATGTTTTGAGAATTCTAAACTCACCTAAAGTCATCTGCTTTATTACGTCTTGATTTCACAAATAACTTGTTTATCCAACCGTTTGGTTATTGTATGACACAGCTCCCGTTTGACAAATGTCTCTTCTGTCCAGCTTCATCTCGGGACACCCGCATCACTGGCAGCTGCGTTGACATGACAACTGGGCCGGAATTCCGAACAATTGAAAGCTTCAAGTGATAAAAGTATTCATTTTGATTGGCTGTTGCTTGCAACTCATTTTTATTTTTTTGCAACTGGATTCAGCCAAGTGGCAGATTAGTTTCTTATTAGTTGCTGCTGGTCTTACATGAAGAAATCAAGCATCAAATCAGTTGCAAGCATCCAAAGTTGCATGAAAGTTTCTTGGTGTAACGCCAGCCTTAAGATACTCTTTGAAGTGATAGATGTTTTCAGAAGATGGGCCGGGACTCTGCTGTCCTAGCATCAGAGGGAAGCTGGTTCCACCATTGGCATGCCAGGACACAGCAGAGATTTGACTGTGCTGAGCGGGAGCTGACCTCCTGTAGAGGAGGGACGGCCAAGAGAACAGAGGAGACAGAACAGCGTGCTCGGGTTGGAATGTAGGGTTTGTGCATAGGTCTTGGAGCAGGCAGGTATTTTCTGGGAGGAAGGGCAGCTCCTACTTGTCCAGTTTGAGCATGAGGTGGTGGGCCGACATTCAAGCTTAGTTATCTGCCAGGCACGCAGAGATGCGTGTTGCCACCTGGGTGTCAGAAGGAGGGTATGAGATTTGTGGTTGAGTGCCATCCGCATAGCATTGATAAGAGAGACCATAAGAGGGTATATTGGAGCAGAGTGACTTTGTGTATAGAGAAAAGGGGAGAGGGTCTAGAACTGAGCCCTGAGGGACACCAGTAGTGAGAGATCCTCTCCACAGCCACATGGTAGGAGCGGCCTGCCAGGTAGGATGCAATACAGGCGTGTGCAGATCCTGAGACGTCCAACCCTGAGAGGGTGGAGAGGAGGATCTGATGGTTCACGGTGTTGAAGACAGCAGATAGATCTAGGAGGATGAGAACAGAGGAGAGAGTCAGCTTTGGCAGAGCGGAGAGCCTCCGTGACACAGAGAGTAGTCTCAGTTTAGTGACCCATCATGAAGCCTGAGGGTCAAGAAGATAATTCTGAGAGAGATAACAAGAGAATTGGTCAGAGACAGCACGCTCAAGTCTTTTGGAAAGAAAAGATAGAAGGGATACCGGTCTGTAGTGTTTGACATCAGAGGGGTCGAGGGTTAGTTTCTTGCGACTTTGGCCATTTTGAAGTCAGAGGCGACGCAGCCAGAGGTCAGGGATGAGTTGATGAGGGATGTGAGGAATGGGAGAAGGTCTCCAGAGATGGTCTGAAGGAGGGAGGAGGGGATGGGGTCGAGTGGTCACGTTGTCAGGCTGCTGGACATCACTACTCGCAGGATTTCCTCTGGAGAGAGAGAGGGGAGAAAGAGGTCAAGGCTTAGGGTAGTTCTGTGTGAGTTGAGACCAGTGGACTCAGTAGGCTGAGTGAATGAGGAGAGGATGTCATCAAACCTTTTTTTCAAAGTGATTGGACAAAGTCGTCTGCAGAGAGAGTGGAGGGAGGTGGTGGAGGTGGAGGATTAAGCATTATGTCATTATAGCTGTTTTCAATCTTTGTTTTCAATTCAGCAGTGAAGGCCAGCGCCTTAAATAATGTTGCTTCCAATATTAAATTATGCTTCTAATATTCCTATTTAGACAGTTGTGTGCCTATGTGTGCACTGGCAGAATTTTGTACATACTGCATAAACATGAACAAACGTTTGTTTGAATGAGTCTTCAGATTCTCGCTGTACACAGATTTCCTCCCAACTGCACTCCTTTACAGGAACGAAGCTCATTCACAGCCGTGTCCAAATTAAAGATGCATAAAAGGGCATTTTAAATTGTGTGTAGGCTGCGTGCATCATAATGAGTATGTCCTTTGCATACCCTCCATTTATTTAGCTAAATGAATGAGGTTTACACAGTACTGTATGTGGTATATTTTCTCATTGCTGTTTTCTTTGGGGTTCACTGTATAAAATTACAGCTATACTATGCCATTCACTACCAGGTGGTTAGCAATTTGGTTGACGAATGTTGACTCATGTTAATATAACCTTGGCAGGTTATAGATCCTTTTGGATTTTAGCCAGCTCCTCTGTTGTGGTTGCTGGATTTTAGCCAGCTCCTCTGTTGTGGTTGCTGGATTTTAGCCAGCTCCTCTGTTGTGGTTGCTGGATTTTAGCCAGCTCCTCTGTTGTGGTTGCTGGATTTTAGCCAGCTCCTCTGTTGTGGTTGCTGGATTTTAGCCAGCTCCTCTGTTGTGGTTGCTGGATTTTAGCCAGCTCCTCTGTTGTGGTTGCTGGATTTTAGCCAGCTCCTCTGTTGTGGTTGCTGGATTTTAGCCAGCTCCTCTGTTGTGGTTGCTGGATTTTAGCCAGCTCCTCTGTTGTGGTTGCTGGATTTTAGCCAGCTCCTCTGTTGTGGTTGCTGGATTTTAGCCAGCTCCTCTGTTGTGGTTGCTGGATTCTAGCCAGCTCCTCTGTTGTGGTTGCTGGATTTTAGCCAGCTCCTCTGTTGTGGTTGCTGGATTTTAGCCAGCTCCTCTGTTGTGGTTGCTGGATTTTAGCCAGCTCTTCTGTTGTGGTTGCTGGATTTTAGCCAGCTCCTCTGTTGTGGTTGCTGGATTTTAGCCAGCTCCTCTGTTGTGGTTGCTGGATTTTAGCCAGCTCCTCTGTTGTGGTTGCTGGATTTTAGCCAGCTCCTCTGTTGTGGTTGCTGGATTTTAGCCAGCTCCTCTGTTGTGGTTGCTGGATTTTAGCCAGCTCCTCTGTTGTGGTTGCTGGATTTTAGCCAGCTCCTCTGTTGTGGTTGCTGGATTTTAGCCAGCTCCTCTGTTGTGGTTGCTGGATTTTAGCCAGCTCCTCTGTTGTGGTTGCTGGATTTTAGCCAGCTCCTCTGTTGTGGTTGCTGGATTTTAGCCAGCTCCTCTGTTGTGGTTGCTGGATTTTAGCCAGCTCCTCTGTTGTGGTTGCTGGATTTTAGCCAGCTCTTCTGTTGTGGTTGCTGGATTTTAGCCAGCTCCTCTGTTGTGGTTGCTGGATTTTAGCCAGCTCCTCTGTTGTGGTTGCTGGATTTTAGCCAGCTCCTCTGTTGTGGTTGCTGGATTTTAGCCAGCTCCTCTGTTGTGGTTGCTGGATTTTAGCCAGCTCTTCTGTTGTGGTTGCTGGATTTTAGCCAGCTCCTCTGTTGTGGTTGCTGGATTTTAGCCAGCTTCTCTGTTGTGGTTGCTGTCATACCAAACGCACAATCCCTCTGTAATCAGTAGTAGTAACACAACAGGTTTAACGACGTTGGTGGCAGCTTGTTGAATCAATGTATTGGCGGTTTCCAAATTCGTCATGAACGCCTGTAATTCTGGAGTTTGCATTGAATAAGTACCATGATACATTTTAACATGAGACGCCTATGATCATTCCCCTGGTGTGGGTTTGAACCCATGACCTTGGCGTTGCCAGAGCCACGCTCATTCACATCACACAACATTGTATAAGTCCCGAATGGTACCCTCTTCACAGTAGAGAGCATTTCTTCTGACCAAAGTGTGGCGGCAAGTAGCCTAGTGGTTAGAGTGTTTAGAGCCAGTAATCGAAATGTTGCTGGATCGAATCCCTGAGCTGACAAGATAGAAATGTGTCGTTCTGCCCCTGAACAAGGCAGTTAACCCGCTGTTCCTAGGTAGGCTGTCATTATAAATAAGAATTTGTTCTTAACTGACTTAAAAATAATTTACAAAATTAAATAAAGTGTTACAGCACTAAATAGGGAATAGGAGGCCATTTCAGTCACGCAAAACTGTCTTTTTCTGATGTGATGTCATGGCCTTCATTTGATGTGATGTCATGGCCTTCATTTGATGTGATGTCATGGCCTTCATTTGAAGTGATGTCATGGCCTTCATTTGATGTGATGTCATGGCCTTCATTTGAAGTGATGTCATGGCCTTCATTTGAAGTGATGTCATGGCCTTCATTTGATGTGATGTCATGGCCTTCATTTGATGTGATGTCATGGCCTTCCAGATCCTCTGTCATGTGTTCACCGTGATGCCAAATGGCAAGGCAGAAAACATATATATTAGTGGACTCAGTACCACAGTGATCGCTGTGAGGACTGAACCCATGACCTTGGTGTTACCAGCCAGTACACCACTCTTTCAAGACCTGCTACTGGTGTGTATTAGCTGTAAAAGCTGATCCTGTTTGACCTTATCACATGATCTGATCCCCTCTTTGCCGTGACAGAGAGAGTTAGACTCCCGTGTATTAAGAGATAAATACAAGCTTAATGTATTTCTTAATTCTAAGCCTATGGTGTGTGGGTGAGTGTCAGCCAGTTTACTGTCCTGTACTTTATAGCATCAAGATACAAGACACTTTATTGCCACGCAAACCAAGGTTGGTGGTATTCGTTTACGGTACAGCATGGTAACTCTGAAGTGCAACGAATACACATAGATATCCAAGTCTCACGTGATACAGCAGACATGCATTAAAATGTGTACATTCACACATGTCTCAAGCAGCTAGAATATTCATACATATAAATATCAACAATCCATAAAGTCCATAAGTCCAAAAGGTTCAGGGTCCCAGGGAAGCCGGTATGGCTTAACTGAGCTGATATAGAACATCATTCTGAAAATGTGTTCAGACCCTTTCAATGGTTTTTATCTTACATAAGTAAAGAAATATACTGTTATGTTCTACAAAATACAGGCCATAACGGGCCCCATCCGAACCCAGCTGAACCCAGCCTCCCTCTGTCCATAAATCCTTCCTTGCCCCCGTCCCTCTCATACTGTGCATCCATCCCTTCCGTACCAAGGACAAGGCAGAACATGCCGGGAAGCATAACAGAGAGAGGAAGAGAGAGAAGAGGAAGAAGTCAACTCTTCCATTGGGAGATACAGTGGCAGTACAAGAGAAGGCTAAAATTAGCCAGCTGAGCTCAGCGGATGGCTGCTCGTCTCACAGTCCCAGTGCTCTGTTCCCTCCCTCCCTAACTTCCACTGCGTTCTCTTTCTTTCTCCTGTTAGCGTTACTGTCTCTGTCACTGTGTATTTGATTGAGCGAGAGAGAGAGACAGAGACAGAGAGAGACTCAGAGAGAGAGAGAGGTAGCGACAGACAGAGAGAGAGAGAGGTAGCGACAGACAGAGAGAGAGAGAGAGAGAGAGCCAGAGACAGACACAGAATGGGGGAAAGCAGGAAACAGCAGCTTTGGCACATTTGCATTGCTAATACCCTGCGTGGCAGAAATAGAGAGGTTTTGACAGCCTGTCTACAACATCCTGGTCAACGACACATTGAAAACACAACAAAGAGACCTACAAAGGGAAGGAGAGAGAGAGGGGAGAGAGAGAGAGAGAGAGAGAGAGAGAGAGAGAGATTTACTGTTCACTTGTTATTGTTTATTTCACTTTTCTTTATCCATTTCACTTGCATTGGCAATGTAAACATGTTTCCCATGCCAATAAAGCCCCTTGAATTGAATTTGAGAGAGCGAGAGCGAGAGCGAGAGAGAGAGAGAGAGAGAGAGAGAGAGAGAGAGAGAGAGAGAGAGAGAGAGAGAGAGAGAGAGAGAGAGAAAGAGAGAGAGAGAGAGAGAGAGAGAGAGAGAGAGAGAGAGAGATAGAAGCTCATAGCTGTTGAGTTAACAGCATCACTCCAGGTGTACATTACTTCCCAGGATAGCATGGCTCAGGAGCTGAACTGAGCTGAACCTACGACAAACACACACACAAACACACGCACGCACACACACACGCACACACACAGGTTGGGTGTGAATGCATAAGTTATAGGTGGAAGAGAAGTTGTTAGGTCATTTTATAGGAAAAGCTGTCAAGACGTTGTCATCCAATCAATTCAATATGAAGTATGGATCTGAATGAGTTAGTGTTATAACTTCATACATCAGTTATGAACATGTATTATATACTTCATATCTGATAATAATGTCACGTTTTGCATCTATCGGTTAGAATAGGTTAGATTATTAGACTTCAAAATGTATAAACATAATTCTGATTGATTGGTACAAAGGATTCCATGGAGACACCAAACACATCTGGAACCAGGGTGATACATGTTATGAGCAAACAATATCTGGAATATTTGTGAACATTTTTTAAAATCTATTTCATAGAATAGATTATGTTGCCAATCCTGAGTTTTGTTACAATAGAGACGATACAGTCCTCCTTGTCCCACATAGATTTGGATAGCTAGCTACACCCTCCCACTAATCCTAATTAACACGGTTATCTCACATTCCTCTGCATGGAACCAACTAGAACACTGCAGGGACGTCCCTGGTGGCTGCGACATTAACAAGATCATCGTCGTGACACAGACAGGCTGACAGAGGTCTGCTACAAAGACAGACAGACAGACAGACAGACAGACAGACAGACAGACAGACAGACAGACAGACAGACAGACAGACAGACAGACAGACAGACAGACAGACAGACAGAGGTGTGCTACAAAGACTACACAGACAGACAGACAGACAGACAGACAGACAGACAGACAGACAGACAGACAGACAGACAGACAGACAGACAGACGTCTTCTACAAAGACAGACAGACAGACAGACAGACAGACAGACAGACAGACAGACAGACAGACAGACAGACAGACAGACAGACAGACAGACAGAGGTGTGCTACAAAGACTACACAGACAGACAGACAGACAGACAGACAGACAGACAGACAGACAGACAGACAGACAGACAGACAGACAGACAGACAGACAGACAGACAGACAGACAGACAGACAGACAGACGTCTTCTACAAAGACAGGCAGAAAGACAAAGGTCTGCCACAAAGACAGACAAACAAAAAGACAGACAGTGGTCTGTTACCAAGACAGACAGACAGAAAGACAGACAGAGGTCTGCTGCAAAGACAGACATGCAGGCAGAAAGGTCTGTTCTCAGGCTACACACAGACAGTCTCAGGCTACACACAGACAGTCTCAGGCTACACACAGACAGTCTCAGGCTAAACACAGACAGTCTCAGGCTACACACAGACAGTCTCAGGCTACACACAGACAGTCTCAGGCTACACACAGACAGTCTCAGGCTAAACACAGACAGTCTCAGGCTAAACACAGACAGTCTCAGGCTACACACAGACAGTCTCAGGCTACACACAGACAGTCTCAGGCTAAACACAGACAGTCTCAGGCTAAACACAGACAGTCTCAGGCTACACACAGACAGTCTCAGGCTAAACACAGACAGTCTCAGGCTACACACAGACAGTCTCAGGCTAAACACAGACAGTCTCAGGCTACACACAGACAGTCTCAGGCTACACACAGACAGTCTCAGGCTACACACAGACAGTCTCAGGCTACACACAGACAGTCTCAGGCTACACACAGACAGTCTCAGGCTAAACACAACAGAGTCGGTGGATGAGAGATATAAAATGGATGTGGGATGTACAGTTGAAGTCGGACGTTTACATACACCTTAGCCAAATACATTTAAACTCAGTTTTTTCACAATTCCTGACATTTAATCCTAGTAAAAATTCCCTGTCTTAGGTCAGTTAGGATCACCACTTTACTTTAAGAATGTGAAATGTCAAAACAATAGTAGAGAGAATGATTGATTTCAGATTTTATTTCTTTCATCACATTCCCAGTGTGTCAGAAGTTTACATACACTCAATCAGTATTTGGTAGCATTGCCTTTAAATTGTTTAACTTGGGTCAAACGTTTTGGATAGCCTCCCACAAGCTTCCCACAATAAGAAGTCTGAATTTTGGCCCATTCCTCCTGACAGAGCTGACTGACTGACTGACTGACCTTCATGTCTGAAAGTAATGATGGACTGTTGTTTCTCTTTGCTTATTTGAGCTGTTCTTGCAATAATACGGACTTAGTATTTTACCAAATAGGGCTATCTTCTGTATACCTTGTCACCTTGTCACAACACAACTGATTGGCTCAAACGCATTAAGAAGGAAAGAAATTCCTCAAATTAACTTTTAACAAGGCACATCTGTTAATTGAAATGCATTCCAAGTGACTACCTCTTGAAGCTGGTTGAGATAATGCCAAGAGTGTGAAAAGCTGTCATCAATGCAAATGGTGGCTACTTTGAAGAATCTAAAATATGAAATATATTTTGATTTGTTTAACACTTTTTGATTACTACACGATTCCATGTGTGTTATTTCATAGTTTTGATGTCTTCACTATTATTCTACAATGCAGAAAATAGTAAAAAAAACTTTTGACTGGTACTGTATGTACACTGAACAAAAATATAAACACAACATGTAAAGTGTTGGTCCCATGTTTCATGTGCTAAAATAAAAGATTCCAGAAATTTTCCATACACACAAAAACCTTTTTTTCCCTCATATTTTGTGCACAAATTTGTTTACATCCCTGTTAGTGAGTATTTCTCCTTTCCCAAGATAATCCATCCACCGGACAGGTATGGCATATCAATAAGATGATTAAACAGCATGCTCTTTACACAGGTGCACCTTGTGCTGGGGAGAATAGAAGGCCACTCTAAAATGTGCAGTTTTGTCACACAACACAATGCCAACGATGTCTCAAGTTTTGAGGGAGAGTGCAATTGGCATGCTGCCTGCAGGAATGCCCACCAGAGCTATTTCTAGAGAATTTAATGTTAATTTCTCTACCATAAGCCACCTCCAACGTTGTTTTAGAGAATTTATGCAGTACGTCCAACCAGCCTCACAACCGCACACCACGTGAAAGGGTCTGGACACATTTTCAGAATAGTGTCCAGCAAATGTCTGCACGTGTCTGCACGTGTCCACACACAGAGAGACGTTTAGGATAAATGGATGTGAGGGTGTATATATATTATTTTGCAAATGTAACATAACAGTAAAGCCTGTGACTATTAAAAGAGTTTGAAACACATTATCATAAGGGTGTCCAGCAAAGCCTGTACATGTCTGAATACAGGGGTATTATACACTACATGACCTTTGCATTAGACAACTGCTCGTCGAACATGTCATTCCATAATCACGGACATTAATATGGAGTTGGTCTCCCCTTTGCTGCTATAACACCCTCCACTCTTCTGGGAAAGCTTTCTACTAGATGTTGGAACATTGCTACAGGGACTTGCGTCCAATGGCGGCGAGCTTTACACCACTCCAGCTGACTTTTGGCAATGTGCATGGTGATCTTAGGCTTTTTCACGGAGCTCCCGACGAACAGTTCTTGTTGCTTCCAGAGGCAGTTTGAAACTCGGTAGTGAGTGTTGCAACCGAGGACAGACGATTTTTACGCGCTTAAGCACTCGGCGGTCCTGTTCTGTGAGCTTGTGTGGCCTACCACTTCGCGGCTGAGCCGTTGTTGCTCCTAGATGTTTCCATTTCACATTAACAGCACTTACAGTTGACCGGGGCAGCTTTAGCAGGGAAGAAATCTGACGAAATGACTTGTTGGAAAGGCGGCATCCTATGACGATGCCACATTGAAAGTCACTGGGCTCTTCAGTAAGGCCATTCTACTATGGAGATTGCATGGCTGTGTTTTTGATTTGATATACCTGTCAGGAACGGGTGTGAAATATCTGAATCCACTTATTATAGGGGTGTCCACATACTTTTGTATATAGTGTATGGTTGTCTGTCATGTAGAATAGGGAATCATGTCAGCTCTATTCATCACATTTCTATCTGCCACGTTTGGAACGTTTTACTGTGATCAGGTGTCTGATTGGTACAGGGCTCACCACACCGTCTGATTGGCACATGTCCCGAGTGACAGAGTGGATGTCCAATCACACCACAGAAACGGGCGTGATGAGGAAATGTTTGTGACAGCTTCTTGGAAGGTTAATGAGAGGGTTATTGGCAGAAGGGTACGTCTGGCCTTGTGTGTGTGTGTGTGTGTGTGTGTGTGTGTGTGTGTGTGTGTGTGTGTGTGTGTGTGTGTGTGTGTGTGTGTGTGTGTGTGTGTGTGTGTGTGTGTGTGTGTGTGTGTGTGTGTGTGTGTGTGTGTGTGTGTGTGTGTGTGTGTGTAAAGTCAATGGAAGGGCTATTGGCAGTAGATCACCAGTAAGTCTTGGCTTCTCTATTGCATTAAAATGCATCCACCGGCTGTTCATTACATTATGTAGTCATCATGAAGTCACTTACACACAGCTCTGACACACACACTTACCCCACCAGATGTCACCAGGGGTCTTTTCACAGTCCCCAAATCCAGAACAAATTCAAGAAAGCGTACAGTATTATATAGAGCCCTTATTGCATGGAACTTCCTTCCGTCTCATATTGCTCAAATAAACAGCAAACCTAGTGGTTAGAGCGTTGGGCCACTAACCGAAAGGTTGCTGGATCGAATCCCCGAGCTGACAAGGTCAAAATCTGTCGTGCTGCTCCTGAGTAAGGCAGTTAACCCACTGTTCCCCGGGCGCCGAAGACATGGATGTCGATTAAGGCAGCCTCCCAGCACCTCTCTGATTCAGAGGCGTTGGGTTAAATGTGGAAGACACATTTCAGTTGAAGGCATTCAGTTGTACCACTGACTAGGTTTTCACCTCTCTCAAACCTGGTTTCAACACCTCACGACACAACGCTGACCTAAATAGTTTGTGTGTATGTATTTATATATTTTTTAATTGATGTCCTGTCCTTGAGATGTTCTTGTCTATTAATGTTCTGTATTATGTCATGTTTCATGTTTTGTGTGGACCACAGGAAGAGTAGCTTCTGCTTTTACCAACAGCTAATGGGGATCCTAATAAAATAGCAAATATCTTGAGGTCATCATGTAGTCACCATGTAGTCACCATGTAGTCATCATGTAGTCATCATGCAGTCATCATGTAGTCACTATGTAGGCACCATGTAGTCATCAAGTAGTCACCATGCACCCACCATGTAGTCATCATGTAGTCATCAGGTAGTCATCATGTAGTCACCATGCACCCACCATGTAGTCACCATGTAGTCACCATATAGTCACCATGTAGTCATCATGTAGTCATCATGTAGTCACCATGTAGTCATCATGTAGTCATCATGTAGCCACCATGTAGTTACCATGTAGTCATCGTGTATGCATCATGTAGTCACCATGTAGTCATAATGTAGTCCCCATGTAGTCATAATGTAGTCATCACATATTCATAATGTAGTCATCATGTAGTCATCATGCACCCACCATGTAGTCATAATGTATTAATGTAGTCATCATGCACCCACCATATAATCATCATGTATTCATGTAGTCATCATGTAGTCATCATGTAGTCATCATGTAGTCATCATGTAGTCATCATGTAGTCATCATGTAGTCATCATGCACCCACCATGTAGTCATCATGTATTAATGTAGTCATCATGTAGTCATCATGTAGTCATCATGTAGTCATCATGTAGTCATTGTGTAGTCATCATGTAGTCATCATGCACCCACCATGTAGTCATCGTGTATTCATCATGTAGTCACCATGTATTCATGTAGTCATCATGAAGTCATCATGCATTCATCATGTAGTCATCATGTATTAATGTGGTCATCGTGTAGTCATCACATATTCATCATGTAGTCATCATGTAGTCATCATGTAGTCATCACATATTCATCATGTAGTCATCATGTAGTCATCATGTAGTCATCATGCACCCACCATGTATTCATCATGTAGTCATCATGTAGTCATCATGTAGTCATCATGTAGTCATCACATATTCATCATGTAGTCATCATGTAGTCATCATGTAGTCATGATGTAGTCATCATGCACCCACCATGTATTCATCATGTATTCATCATGTAGTCATCATGTAGTCATCATGTAGTCATCATGTAGTCATCATGCATTCATCATGTAGTCATCATGTATTAATGTGGTCATCGTGTAGTCATCACATATTCATCACGTAGTCATCATGTAGTCATCATGTAGTCATCATGTAGTCATCATGTAGTCATCATGTACCCACCATGTAGTCATCATGTATTCATGTAGTCATAATGTATTCATGTAGTCATCATGTAGTCATCATGTACCCACCATGTAGTCATCATGTATTCATGTAGTCATCATGTAGTCATCATGTAGTCATCATGTAGTCATCATGTAGTCATCATGTAGTCATCATGTAGTCATCATGTACCGGCCATGTAGTCATCATGCATTAATGTAGTCATCATGTAGTCATGATGTAGTCATCATGTAGTCATCATGTAGTCATCATGTAGTCATCATGTAGTCATCATGTAGTCATCATGTAGTCATCATGTAGTCATCATATAGTCATCATATAGTCATCATGTAGTCATCATGTAGTCATCATGTACCCACCATGTAGTCATCATGTACCCACCATGTAGTCATCATGCATTAATGTAGTCATCATGTAGTCATGATGTAGTCATGATGTAGTCATCATGTAGTCATCATGTAGTCATCATGTAGTCATCATGTAGTCATCATGTACCCACCATGTGGTCATCATGTATTCATCATGCATTCATCATGTAGTCATCATGTAGTCATCATATAGTCATCATGTAGTCATCATGTAGTCATCATATAGTCATCATATAGTCATCATGCACCGACCATGTAGTCATCGTGTATTCATGTAGTCATCATGCATTCATCATGTAGTCATGGTGTAGACATAATGTATTAATGTAGTCATCGTATAGTCATCATGCACCCACCATGTAGTCATCATGTATTCATGTAGTCATCATGTAGTCATCATACAGTCATCATATAGTCATCATGCACCCACCATGTAGTCATCGTGTATTCATGTAGTCATCATGCATTCATCATGTAGTCATCATGTAGTCATCATGTAGTCATGGTGTAGTCATCATGTAGTCATTGTGTAGTCATCAGTAGTCATCGTGTATTCACCATGTAGTAATCATGCATTCATCATGTAGTCATGGTGTAGTCATAATGTATTAATGTAGTCATCGTATAGTCATCATGCACCCACCATGTAGTCATCATGTATTCATGTTGTCATCATGCATTCATCATGTAGTCATCATGCATTCATCATGTAGTCATCATATAGTCACCATGTAGTCATCATGTAGTCATCATGTAGTCATTGTGTAGTCATCATGTAGTCATCATATAGTCATCATGCACCCACCATGTAGTCATCATGTAGTCATCATGTAGTCATCATGTAGTCATCATGCACCCACCATGTAGTCATCATGTATTAATGTAGTCATCATGCATTCATCATGTAGTCATCATGCATTCATCATGTAGTCATCATGTAGTCATTGTGTAGTCATCATGTAGTCATCATGTAGTCATAATGTACCCATCATGTAGTCATCATGTAGTCATCATGCATTCATCATGTAGTCATCATGCATTCATCATGTAGTCATCATGTAGTCATCATGGAGTCATCATGTAGTCATCATGCACCCACCATGTAGTCATCATGTATTAATGTAGTCATCATGCATTCATCATGTAGTCATCATGTAGTCATCATGTAGTCATTGTGTAGTCATCAGTAGTCATCATGCAGTCATCATATAGTCATCATGTACCCATCATGTAGTCATCATGTAGTCATCATGTAGTCATCATATAGTCATCATATAGTCATCATGTAGTCATCATGCACCCACCATGTAGTCATCATGTATTAATGTAGTCATCATGCATTCATGATGTAGTCATCATGTAGTCATCATGTAGTCATTGTGTAGTCATCATGTAGTCATCATGCACCCACCATGTAGTCATCGTGTATTCATCATGTAGTCACCATGTATTCATGTAGTCATCATGAAGTCATCATGCATTCATCATGTAGTCATCATGTATTAATGTGGTCATCGTGTAGTCATCACATATTCATCATGTAGTCATCATGTAGTCATCATGTAGTCATCACATATTCATCATGTAGTCATCATGTAGTCATCATGTAGTCATCATGCACCCACCATGTATTCATCATGTAGTCATCATGTATTCATCATGTAGTCATCATGTAGTCATCACATATTCATCATGTAGTCATCATGTAGTCATCATGTAGTCATGATGTAGTCATCATGCACCCACCATGTATTCATCATGTATTCATCATGTAGTCATCATGTAGTCATCATGTAGTCATCATGTAGTCATCATGTAGTCATCATGTAGTCATCATGCATTCATCATGTAGTCATCATGTATTAATGTGGTCATCGTGTAGTCATCACATATTCATCACGTAGTCATCATGTAGTCATCATGTAGTCATCATGTAGTCATCATGTAGTCATCATGTACCCACCATGTAGTCATCATGTATTCATGTAGTCATCATGTATTCATGTAGTCATCATGTAGTCATCATGTACCCACCATGTAGTCATCATGTATTCATGTAGTCATCATGTAGTCATCATGTAGTCATCATGTAGTCATCATGTAGTCATCATGTAGTCATCATGTACCGACCATGTAGTCATCATGCATTAATGTAGTCATCATGTAGTCATGATGTAGTCATGATGTAGTCATCATGTAGTCATCAGGTAGTCATCATGTAGTCATCATGTAGTCATCATGTAGTCATCATGTAGTCATCATGTAGTCATCATGTAGTCATCATATAGTCATCATATAGTCATCATGTAGTCATCATGTAGTCATCATGTACCCACCATGTAGTCATCATGTACCCACCATGTAGTCATCATGCATTAATGTAGTCATCATGTAGTCATGATGTAGTCATGATGTAGTCATCATGTAGTCATCATGTAGTCATCATGTAGTCATCATGTAGTCATCATGTACCCACCATGTGGTCATCATGTATTCATCATGCATTCATCATGTAGTCATCATGTAGTCATCATATAGTCATCATGTAGTCATCATGTAGTCATCATATAGTCATCATATAGTCATCATGCACCGACCATGTAGTCATCGTGTATTCATGTAGTCATCATGCATTCATCATGTAGTCATGGTGTAGACATAATGTATTAATGTAGTCATCGTATAGTCATCATGCACCCACCATGTAGTCATCATGTATTCATGTAGTCATCATGTAGTCATCATACAGTCATCATATAGTCATCATGCACCCACCATGTAGTCATCGTGTATTCATGTAGTCATCATGCATTCATCATGTAGTCATCATGTAGTCATCATGTAGTCATGGTGTAGTCATCATGTAGTCATTGTGTAGTCATCAGTAGTCATCGTGTATTCACCATGTAGTAATCATGCATTCATCATGTAGTCATGGTGTAGTCATAATGTATTAATGTAGTCATCGTATAGTCATCATGCACCCACCATGTAGTCATCATGTATTCATGTTGTCATCATGCATTCATCATGTAGTCATCATGCATTCATCATGTAGTCATCATATAGTCACCATGTAGTCATCATGTAGTCATCATGTAGTCATTGTGTAGTCATCATGTAGTCATCATATAGTCATCATGCACCCACCATGTAGTCATCATGTACCCACCATGTAGTCATCATGCATTAATGTAGTCATCATGTAGTCATGATGTAGTCATCATGTAGTCATCATGTAGTCATCATGTAGTCATCATGTAGTCATCATGTAGTCATCATGTACCCACCATGTGGTCATCATGTATTCATCATGCATTCATCATGTAGTCATCATGTAGTCATCATATAGTCATCATGTAGTCATCATGTAGTCATCATATAGTCATCATATAGTCATCATGCACCGACCATGTAGTCATCGTGTATTCATGTAGTCATCATGCATTCATCATGTAGTCATGGTGTAGACATAATGTATTAATGTAGTCATCGTATAGTCATCATGCACCCACCATGTAGTCATCATGTATTCATGTAGTCATCATGTAGTCATCATACAGTCATCATATAGTCATCATGCACCCACCATGTAGTCATCGTGTATTCATGTAGTCATCATGCATTCATCATGTAGTCATCATGTAGTCATCATGTAGTCATGGTGTAGTCATCATGTAGTCATTGTGTAGTCATCAGTAGTCATCGTGTATTCACCATGTAGTAATCATGCATTCATCATGTAGTCATGGTGTAGTCATAATGTATTAATGTAGTCATCGTATAGTCATCATGCACCCACCATGTAGTCATCATGTATTCATGTTGTCATCATGCATTCATCATGTAGTCATCATATAGTCACCATGTAGTCATCATGTAGTCATCATGTAGTCATTGTGTAGTCATCATGTAGTCATCATATAGTCATCATGCACCCACCATGTAGTCATCATGTAGTCATCATGTAGTCATCATGTAGTCATCATGCACCCACCATGTAGTCATCATGTATTAATGTAGTCATCATGCATTCATCATGTAGTCATCATGCATTCATCATGTAGTCATCATGTAGTCATTGTGTAGTCATCATGTAGTCATCATGTAGTCATCATGTACCCATCATGTAGTCATCATGTAGTCATCATGCATTCATCATGTAGTCATCATGCATTCATCATGTAGTCATCATGTAGTCATCATGGAGTCATCATGTAGTCATCATGCACCCACCATGTAGTCATCATGTATTAATGTAGTCATCATGCATTCATCATGTAGTCATCATGTAGTCATCATGTAGTCATTGTGTAGTCATCAGTAGTCATCATGCAGTCATCATATAGTCATCATGTACCCATCATGTAGTCATCATGTAGTCATCATGTAGTCATCATATAGTCATCATATAGTCATCATGTAGTCATCATGCACCCACCATGTAGTCATCATGTATTAATGTAGTCATCATGCATTCATGATGTAGTCATCATGTAGTCATCATGTAGTCATCATGTAGTCATCATGTAGTCATCATGTAGTCATTGTGTAGTCATCAGTAGTCATCATGCAGTCATCATATAGTCATCATGCATTCATCATGTAGTCATCATGTACCCATCATGTAGTCATCATGTTGTAATCATGTTGTCATCATATAATCATCATGTATTCATTATGTATTCACCATGTAGTCATCATGTATTCATCATGTTGTAATCATGTAGTCATCATGTTATCATCATGCTGTCATCATATAATCACCATGTAGTCATCATGAAACCAGTAGGAAGTGAAGAGGAGGACAGAACCTTGAGTGGCTCCACCAAATCAGAGAAATTGTAGCAGATAATGAAACTTTGAAGGCCCTATCTTAGTTCTCTGTTAGTCTGACTCATTATCCATATAGAACGTATTATGTTATGCTTCTCTGCTCTTTCTGCATTCTCTCCCCCTCGCTCTCCCTCTCTCTCAATATCTCTCTCTCCCTCTCTCTCCCTCTCTCTCAATATCTCTCTCTCCCTCTCTCTCAATATCTCTCTCTCCCTCTCTCTCCCTCTCTCTCAATATCTCTCTCTCGCTCTCTCTGTCTCTCCCTTTCACTTTCTTTCCCTCCTCCCTATTCCACACACACACGCACACACACACACACACACACACACACACACACACACACACACACACACACACACACACACACACACACACACACACACACACACACACACACACACACACACACACACACACACACACACACCCTGGCCCATCTGTTTACTCCAGACTGTCTTTCTGCTGACCAAGCTTATATTTAGACACCGAAGAATCAGTGTTCCCTTCGGGCTTTATTAAACCTATCTTATTATCCTGATCACGAATGATCAGTAGCACTCGTTACGTGGTACAACTCTCTTTATAGGAGACACAAAGTGACACAGAGGCGGAGTTCCAAATGGCACCCTATTCCCCGTGTAGTGCACTACTTTTGACCAAAGCTCTATGGGCACTGGTCCAACGTAGTGCACAATGAAGTATATGGAATAGGGTACCATTTGGAACACATACAGATGGTCTTTATAAGGGTTAACAGAGAAGAGACGGGTTCATCATATAAACCTATCTCTGGCCGCGTCAATGTTTGTCCTTCCCTGTTCAGTAGTTATTTAACAATTATAACAATGGAATTAACAATAAGACTGTCATGTTATAAAATGTCAGATACCTTGACTTGTGTTCTGCACGTGCAAAAACCCATCCTTGTTGTTGCTTGAATATCTATTACAGTTAGCCTCTGAAAGTACAGTCGGCCCGCTTGTTTTTCCCGACCTTGAATTTACAGTGTTCAACAAGTCATTCCAAGTAGCTAATTATCACCCCTGGGGAACAATTTAGAAAAACTGCCCAGAAACAAAATGTCACCATTTCTCAAATATATGTGAATTTTGTTAAGCATAAAAATTAACTTTTTTCATCTGTAATTTCCTTGTGCTGAAACCATGCCATAAGATCCCATTAAAACGTTATTAAAGTCATGCGTTAGTGACTTTTAAAGACACATTTAATAGACAGGAGCAATTATATCACCTTAAAAATAGATAACAATTACTTCATCAAACCTCGGATTGGGGCCTTAATTTGGTGGAGAAGGAGATAGAAGGCAGTCGACAGGTTCAACAATATGTTACTTTTTAAATTTTTTATTACAAAGGTGATTGCTGGTTTATCATGCGAACCTGGCACTTTGTCGAATTGTCACTCGGAAACGTTTCCAGATTTTTTTGCAGAAAGAATTGGAGCTTTGGCAAAAAATGAGTAATGGAATAACCAGCCAGGAAAAAAAATAATGGCTTTCCTATGCAAATGACTCTCTGTGGAGAATGAGCGGTTCGAGTGGAATTCATGGAAGCGTGAGCAGATTCTCTTTTGTTCAGATCCAATGTCAGCCAAACCTTCTCTCAAGAGCTGTTCTGTTCAGTCACTCTGTAGATAAGCTTACTATTCTATCAGCTAAAACACTGCTTCGTCTCTGCTTAACCCTTTACAGCAGTGGGCTAAAATCAGGGTCACACAGTGTTTCTTCGGAGTCTTAATAAACAAATCTACTTTTACTAAATAAAAGTATACACCTCACTAGGGCTGACTCCATTTAGTCGACTGGTCGATTGTTTGGTCGATGGGCTGTTGGTCGACCAAGATTTTTTTTAGTTGAGCAGAAAATTTATGGCACACGAGACACCTGTCTGATTCACACCTGTCTGATTCACGCCTGTCTGATTCACACCTGTCTGATTCACACCTGTCTGATTCACACCTGTCTGCTTCACACCTGTCTAATTCACGCCTGTCTGATTCACGCCTGTCTGATTCACACCTGTCTGATTCACACCTGTCTGCTTCACACCTGTCTGATTCACACCTGTCTGCTTCACACCTGTCTGATTCACACCTGTCTGCTTCACACCTGTCTGATTCACACCTGACTAATCCATTGCGGAGGCCTGTCTGAGTGGACTAATCCATTGCGGAGGCCTGTCTGAGTGGACTAATCCATTACGGAGGCCTGTTTGAGTGGACTAATCCATTACGGAGGCCTGTCTGAGTGGACTAATCCATTACGGAGGCCTGTCTGAGTGGACTAATCCATTGTGGAGGCCTGTCTGAGTGGACTAATCCATTGTGGAGGCCTGTCTGAGTGGACTAATCCATTGTGGAGGCCTGTCTGAGTGGACTAATCCATTGTGGAGGCCTGTCTGAGTGGACTAATCCATTGTGGAGGCCTGTCTGAGTGGACTAATCCATTGTGGAGGCCTGTCTCAGTGGACTAATCCATTGTGGAGGCCTGTCTGAGTGGACTAATCCATTGCGGAGGCCTGTCTCAGTGGACTAATCCATTGTAGAGGTCTGTCTGAGTGGACTAATCCATTGTGGAGGCCTGTCTGAGTGGACTAATCCATTGTGGAGGCCTGTCTGAGTGGACTAATCCATTGTGGAGGACTGTCTGAGTGGACTAATCCATTGTGGAGGCCTGTCTGAGTGGACTAATCCATTACGGAGGCCTGTCTGAGTGGACTAATCCATTACCGAGGCCTGTCTCAGTGGAATAATCCATTACCGAGGCATGTCTCAGTGGAATAATCCATTACGGAGGCCTGTCTGAGTGGACTAATCCATTGCGGAGGCCTGTCTGAGTGGACTAATCCATTGTGGAGGCCTGTCTGAGTGGACTAATCCATTGTGGAGGCCTGTCTGAGTGGACTAATCCATTGTGGAGGCCTGTCTGAGTGGACTAATCCATTGTGGAGGCCTGTCTGAGTGGAGTAATCCATTGTGGAGGCCTGTCTGAGTGGACTAATCCATTGTGGAGGCCTGTCTGAGTGGACTAATCCATTGTGGAGGCCTGTCTGAGTGGACTAATCCATTGTGGAGGCCTGTCTGAGTGGACTAATCCATTGTGGAGGCCTGTCTGAGTGGACTAATCCATTGTAGAGGCCTGTCTGAGTGGACTAATCCATTGTAGAGGCCTGTCTGAGTGGACTAATCCATTGTGGAGGCCTGTCTGAGTGGACTAATCCATTGTAGAGGCCTGTCTGAGTGGACTAATCCATTACGGAGGCCTGTCTGAGTGGACTAATCCATTGTGGAGGCCTGTCTGAGTGGACTAATCCATTGTGGAGGCCTGTCTGAGTGGACTAATCCATTGTGGAGGCCTGTCTGAGTGGACTAATCCATTGTGGAGGCCTGTCTGAGTGGACTAATCCATTGTGGAGGCCTGTCTGAGTGGACTAATCCATTGCGGAGGCCTGTCTGAGTGGACTGATCCATTGTGGAAGCCTGTCTGAGTGGGCTAATCCATTGTGGAGGCCTGTCTCAGTGGACTAATCCATTGTGGAGGCCTGTCTGAGTGGACTAATCCATTGTGGAGGCCTGTCTGAGTGGACTAATCCATTGCAGAGGCCGCAGGGATGACACACCAGTATCACCAGTAGTACATTTACTGTTAATTACCATCATTTCTAATTACAATGTTTGTTACTGTCATTCCTGTTAATGTATTCAGTATGTTGTTATTACAGTCATACCGTTGTCATTGTCTGATTGGACACATTTCCTGCAGAGCGCACAACCTAGGTTACACTTGTGAGAAAAAAGTTTGGGTTAATTTTATTCAATTTACGAGGTGTCAATTTATTCATTGTCTTTTGTTTGTGTCGCTGCTGTCAATGTGGAGTAAGGACGTGCACCTGATTACGCATAGAAGCAGGCTTAGGCTACCTGGCCTGCGCTCAAATGTAGGCTTACAGATCACCTGATTTATAAATCTGCCCATTTGGGGATCTGATACTGTTTCTGATTGGCTTAACTCACCATCACTGTGGAACTTCTCAAAGTAATGTTTTCTTCACCTCCAACAGCAAGTAAACAAAGTCTGTTTTTACATCCATTGAGAATGACAATAGTTCCTCAACGTAGTCTATTTGAAAAATATTTCCAGCCCTCTCCCTTTCGATAACCACTCAGCATGGAAGGGGAAAAAATGTCATGCTCTGATCCAGTGGAAACATCATCAATTAGTCCAACCTGATTACTTCTTATCCCTACTGCTAATGTGTATGTCTGTCCTGAGCTCACTGGCACGGGAAACTCTGAGGGCCCAGAATATTTTAAAGGTTTGCAAGTTTGCTAGCAGGAGTGTTGTTACTGACCAGGCCATGTGTAGCCAATGGGATTTATAGGATATTTATTTTTTTCTGGATATTTTCTACCTGCAGGTTGCAATGTTTTTATTTGTTGGCTTTATGTAGGCTATTTTTACATATTGTCAATGGCAATAGAAGTTACTTTTAGATTCGTATAATTTTCATTTAGATAGAATTGATTTTGACATTGATGATGAGATATGAAGACTTTATTATAAATTAAAGGAAACTGTTCCACAGAAATGTGTATATGAAAATGACACGCACATCAGAACTGGCACGCACATCAGTAGAAATGGTACGATAACTTGGCACTCCACATGGAAAAAGGTTGCCGATCGCTGGTGTTGCCTATTACTGGCAACTTCAGGAGCGTAACAGCAAAATCTGCGAAGGCAGCTGCGAGCTGGAGGAGGAGGGTCAGGACAGGAACAGAGTTTCTGCTTCTGGTTAGACTATATTGATCTCTGGCTCCCTCTTTAGCAATTGATTGGTCGAAAGAACAGACGACTCTCGGTCGACCAAGATTGTTTTTAGTCGGGGACAGCTCTAACACCTCACACACATGGTTATGGGCTTAAAAAGAAGAAGACCCCTGTACCATGTCAGATATAGAGTTGAAATATATTACATTTTGACTTTGCATCCCAATATTACACTTTATAAATATCACAGAAGATTTAAATATAACAAAACCTCTTTGACCACTTTTCGGCTTGTTTCAAATGTTTCGAATGTTTATTCGTTATGAAATTATGAAAAATATTCCACCCATGAGGCCACTAAAGGGCGATGTTGGTCATTTGACTGCAGGAAAAGTTTAGTATCGTGTCACTATCTTTTTTCTCACAATATTTCTTTCTCTGTTTATCTCTCTGGATCAGTGTCTGTCCCTGGATTTGTCTATATCTTTCTCGCTAGATCTCTCTCTCTCTCTTTCTGTTTCTCTTCATCTCAGTCTCTCTCTTACCTATTACAGACAGACTTTACGGTATGTTGCCTATAGAAAAAAAATCTGCCAATGTTTTTTTAGAGCCCAATTCATGCAGTCTCATTTTCGCCACATTCAGAGTGGAAGCAGATGTGGGACGTCTATTTTAATAAATCCATCGCAAAGAAATCCACTAGAACACTAATAAAATGTATTTTCTAAATATTATAATGCCATGCTTTGAGTTTAATGATGTTACTGGTATGTGCAGCCTATATGCTACATGGCTGTGCCATGCACATGGAATCAATAGTTATTTCATTCATTAAACAGACAAGACACACTTAGGCTACATTTAAGCTACCCAAATATATTATAACAATCGGATGACTTTGATAGTTTCAGTAAGCAACAATTTGGTGCCTTCAATTGCATTAGCCTACTTTATTCCAATATGTTTGTATCCACGAGTTCATCTGACTCTGGGGAAGTAGATAAATGGCCTCATTGCCAAAATACCAAAGTATCCCTTTAACTCTCCATGGTTAACCCTCCACGGTTAACCCTCCACAGTTAACCCTCCACGGTTAACCCTCCACGGTTAACCCTCCGCGGTTAACTCTCCACGGTTAACTCTCCACGGTTAACTCTCCACGGTTAACCCTCCACGGTTAACCCTGCACAGTTAACCCTCCACAGTTAACTCTCCACGGTTAACTCTCCACGGTTAACTCTCCACAGTTAACCCTCTACAGTTAACTCTCCACAGTTAACCCTCCACAGTTAACCCTCCGCGGTTAACTCTCCACGGTTAACTCTCCACGGTTAACCCTCCACGGTTAACCCTCCACAGTTAACCCTCTACAGTTAACCCTCCACAGTTAACCCTCCACAATTAACTCTCCACGGTTAACTCTCCAAGGTTAACCCTCCACGGTTAACCCTCCACGGTTAACCCTCCACAGTTAACCCTCCACGGTTAACCCTCCGCGGTTAACTCTCCACGGTTAACTCTCCACGGTTAACTCTCCACGGTTAACCCTCCACGGTTAACCCTGCACAGTTAACCCTCCACAGTTAACTCTCCACGGTTAACTCTCCACAGTTAACTCTCCACAGTTAACCCTCTACAGTTAACTCTCCACAGTTAACTCTCCACAGTTAACCCTCCACAGTTAACCCTCCACAGTTAACCCTCCACAGTTAACTCTCCACAGTTAACCCTCCACAGTTAACCCTCCACAGTTAACCCTCCGCAGTTAACTCTCCACAGTTAACCCTCTACAGTTAACTCTCCACAGTTAACCCTCCACAATTAACCCTCCACAGTTAACCCTCCATGGTTAACTCTCCACAGTTAACCCTCCACAGTTAACTCTCCACGGTTAACTTTCCACAGTTAACCCTCCACAGTTAACCCTCCACGGTTAACTCTCCACAGTTAACCCTCCACAGTTAACCCTCCACAGTTAACCCTTCACGGTTAACCCTCCACAGTTAAACCTCCACAGTTAACCCTCCACAGTTAACCCTCCACAGTTAACCCTCCACAGTTAGTGTTAAACTGCTAGTGTTAACAGTAGAAATGTTAAACTGCTAGTGTTAACAGTAGAAATGTTAAACTGCTAGTGTTAACAGTGGGAGTGATAAACATTGTGGACTCACTCTGTTAACTTCAAATACACTCCTGTTTGATCATTACAAGCATTGAATGTTATTATTGTGGCTAGTGCATTGGCTTGGCTATGTCCTCCTCTGTACTTACAGTACACCCTATATGTACAGAATCAATCTTGTTTTCTTGCCCTTTTACTGTGTTCAGTTTGGTTTTGGACTATGTCTATGTGACACGATAAAGACCCGAAAATCTGTGAATTCACTTTTTTTTGCATGTGAATTGATTGAAAGTCTGGTGGCCATAATGTCTGCAGCTCTCCTCTCTACTACTGCTCTTCAAAATACACATGTTTGGATAGTTGTAGCGTGTTGGCAGCACTATAAAACCAAGGTTGCTCAGTTGTAGGATACTGAGGTTCAGGACGGCAACTTAATTCCTTTCAATAATGAGTAATGATGACGACGTGTTTCGGAGCAAACATCTTCGTCAGACCACTATTGATCAAACATCTTCGTCAGACCACTATTGATCAAACATCTTCGTCAGACCACTATTGATCAAACATCTTCGTCAGACCACTATTGATCAAACATCTTCGTCAGACCACTATTGATCAAACATCTTCGTCAGACCACTATTGATCAAACATCTTCGTCAGACCACTATTGATCAAACATCTTCGTCAGACCACTATTGATATTGGGATTCTCTGTTCTTTCTCAATCTGTTTCCCAGATTGTCCATAGTTGTAGCATTCCGGAAATTAATTTTGGGGAATTCAGATCAACCTAATTTGTTTTTCCTCTGTTCTCTCTCTCTCTCTCCCAGATCTTCCATATGACCTATGACCTGGCCAGTGCTGTGGTAAGAATATTTAATCTGATAGGGATGATGCTACTGCTGTGCCACTGGGACGGTTGTCTGCAGTTCCTGGTCCCACTCCTACAAGATTTCCCTCAAGATTGTTGGGTGTCGCTAAACGGTATGGTTGTAAGTATTATACCCTTTTTACATCTTGTTTGTTTGTTTCAACATTTGGAAATATTAAAGGTATTAAATGGACTGAAACAGGACATCCTTGCTTTTAACCCATGTTGAGGTGGACTGTGTTGTACTACAAGGGAGTATAGAAGGCCAGCCATCATTCTGAAATGATTATGACATATTGTTCCTATTGTTAAACCATATACAGTGCATTCGGAAATTATTCAGACCCCATCCCTTTTTCCACATTTTGTTAACTTACAGTCTTATTCTAAAATGGATAAAATAAATCAAATGTATTTAGACCCTTTGCGATGAGATTCGAAATTGAGCTCGGGCGCTCAGGTGCAACCTGTTTCCATTGATCATCCTTGAGATGTTTGTACAACTTGATTGGAATCCACCTGTGGTAAATTCAATTGATTGGACATGATTTGGAAAGACACACACCTGTCTATATACGGTCCCACATTTGACAGTGCATGTCAGAGAAAAACCAAGCCATGAGGTCAAAGGAATTGTTCGTAGAGCTCTGAGACAGGATTGTGTTCAGGCACAGATCTGTGGAAGGGTACCAAAACATGTCTGCAGCATTAAAGGTCCCCAAGAACACAGTGGCCTCCATCATTCTTAAATGGAAGAAGTTTGGAACCACTAAGACTCTTCCTAGAGCTGGCCAACTGGCCAACTGAGCAATTGGGGGAGAAGGGCCTTGGTCAGGGGAGGATGAACAAGAACTCGATGGTCACTCTGACAGAGTTCCTCTGTAGAGATGGGAGAATCTTCAAGAAGGACAACCATCTCTGCAGCACTCCACCAATCAGGCCTTTATGGTAGAGTGGCCAGACGGAAGCCACTCCTCAGTAAAATGCCTTCGGAGCTACATAAATGATTTATCATACACTGCAGTTGAGGAACAATGGGAAAGTACTTCTGCTTTGAAATTTGATAAACTTGTAACCCAGCTTTTGAGAAAATGGTACTTGAATGTTTTGGAACTGGAGAGCTCTTCTTTGTCTACACCTATTCAGCATCGTTCACACCCTCTTAAGCCTCAGCCCCACCCATCTCTTTAAGGATTCACGTGAGGCCATGTGCTAAACAGACTGAGGAAGGTAGTGTAATAAACAACCAAAGATTTCAAGACTTAAAGTGGTGAAAGTAATAGACTACAATAAGGAAAAACTCCAGGTAAAAATACACTTCATCTAGTCCACTTCATCTAGTCCACTTCATCTAGTCCACTTTATCTAGTCCACTTCATCTAGTCCACTTTGTCTAGTCCACTTCATCTAGTCCACTTCATCTAGTCCACTTTATCTAGTCCACTTCGTCTAGTCCACTTCGTCTAGTCCACTTCATCTAGTCCACTTCATCTAGTCCACTTCATCTAGTCCACTTTATCTAGTCCACTTTATCTAGTCCACTTCGTCTAGTCCACTTCATCTAGTCCACTTTATCTAGTCCACTTTATCTAGTCCACTTTATCTAGTCCACTTTATCTAGTCCACTTTATCTAGTCCACTTTATCTAGTCCTCTTTATCTAGTCCACTTTATCTAGTCAACTCTATCTATCAAAATCTGACTTTGGTGCAGGTTGTGTTGTTTTTTACTTTACTGTCTCTGGTAAACATACACTATGTCAAATAAAATCAAAGTGTATTTGTCACATGCACAGGATACAGAAGTTGTAAACGGTACAGTGAAATGGTCACTTGCACATTTGCATAGTACTGCACTCTTAGGCCTCACTCCCCCTTATCTGAGATATTTACTGCAGCCCTCATCCTTCACACACAACACCCGTTCTGCCAGTCACATTCTGTTAAAGGTCCCCAAAGCGCACTCATCCCTGGGTCGCTCCTCTTATCAGTTCGCTGCAGCTAGTGACTGGAACGAGCTGCAACAAACACTCAAACTGGACAGTTTTATCTCAATATCTTCATTCAAAGACTCAATCATGGACACTCTTACTGACAGTTGTGGCTGCTTTGTGTGATGTATTGTTGTCTCTACCTTCTTGACCTTTGTGCTGTTGTCTGTGCCCAATAATGTTTGTACCATGTTTTGTGATTTCTGAGATACAAATAATATTACTACACAGATCACACACTTATTGTTAGCTAGCGAGCCAGCAAGCTAACGTTCACTAGCTAGCTAACGGTATGCATAAACTTGTAATGAAAATGACTTTCTTTGTTTGTAGCTACAGTTTGTTTGGCCCGTTGTGTCACGTCACTCCGGTTCACACTGACCGTGTGCAGAAAGTAGTCCATCATAACTTTTCCCCACTTATCTTTTGTCAATAGCGCCTGCTAAATTCAGGGCAGCAATGTTGTTGAGACCAGTATCAACACTTTTGCAGTTCTCCATTGCTAACGTTGTATCTTTCAAAAAAGCAGCAGTAGCAAGGATTATCTACACATACTGAGCAGCTCATTTTTCAGACAAAAGCGTGTCACATGGCAGACCAATCCAAACTCATATCTCAGCCAATCATGGCTAGCGGGAAGGTTCCTGACTTTTTCCGTGGCTAAACCAACTAGGCTCGTAATTTTACAATTTTATTCGGATTTAAAGATGGCATACAAATTTGTTATTAAGGCACATGAAAGTTCACATGTTCCAGAAGGCATTTCTGCCAAAAAACGAATTATGATAAAAATACAAATAAATACTTTCAAATGCCTCTCCTGTGAAGTAGTGATGTACGACATATGCCGTGCTTCCTGAAACGAGTCACATTCTGATGGTTGGTTATTACACCAATAATCTTGGGACAGTAGTAATCCCTATCACTAGTGCAGGGGGACATTTTCTAGTGGCCTTTCTCCCAGAGATTAGATTTTTAAACCATGAGGCAAAGATTAAAGGACACTCTTTAATGGGCAGGGGCAAATCTCTACTTTATTAGATATTTGTCTTGTGTTCTGTAGCTTAGCAATGCATTACGTAACAGGGGAAGAGAGATGACTGCACAGATTTACGCAATGTTTTCTTTTTTTTTAAGCAGCACTAGTGGACTTAGTCAAAGTTAGAGGTACTCATTGTGCTTAGTCACGTGTGATTTACATACATTCTCTGTACATGCGCGACTCTATATGTAACTATTATTATGGGTTTAAACATACAGAGATCACAGAGACTCTTTACAGTAAATGCTGCTCTATCAGTGGAAGCCATTTTTATTCCTTTAAAAAAAGTATCTATAGATTAAAATGCCCAGATAAATCAGGATCTATGACATACAGCACTATTATTATGGGCTGAAATGTACTGAGCTCTCAGAGACTCTTTACTGGAAGCGGTAGAAGTTATTAAAGAGTAAATACCACGAATAATAACTTCTCAATTAGAAAACAGCCTACGTGGCATCGATGAGTTAGAAACATTTATTCTACTAGCAAAATTTACTACCAAGTGTAAATAGGATAACTGGGTTTTGTGAGACTTGTGGTCGTGACTTCATCACATTGTAAATGAAGGTTGGGTTTGTTTCAAACCTGCCCACATGCCCACATCAATCATCAATTAGGAGTGCAGCCCTATGGGGCTAGTTAGGGACCATCAGTAAATTACACAATGTACATGGGACAATATGTACCAATTCCAAAAGCTCCTAATTTCAATGACTCGAAAACCTCAAACCAACTATAAATTGTAGAAATTAATTTACAAATATTAAAAGCATTTCATGAGAAAAACTAAAAGGTGTCATAACAGGAAGAACTGAGCAATTTCCCCTTACATAGGCCAGCTGCAAAGTCGAAATTGGCTATATTGTGTGACGAACAGAAATTGAATAATGTGTCCCTGAACAAAGGGGGGGGGGGGGGGGGGGGTCAAAATCAAAAGTAACAGTCAGCATCTGGTGTTGCCACCAGCTGCATTAAGTACTGCAGTGCATCTCCTCCTCGTGGACTGCACCAGATTTGCCAGTTCTTGCTGTGAGATGTTACCCCACTCTTCCACCAAGGTACCTGCAAGTTTCCGGACATTTCTGGGGGGAATGGCCCTAGCCCTCACCCTCCGATCCAACAGGTCCCAGACTTGCTGAATGGGATGGAGATCCGGGCTCTTCACTGGCCATGGCAGAACACTGACATTCCTGTCTTGCAGGAAATCATGCACAGATCATCCACAGAATGAGCAATATGGCTGGTGGCATTGTCATTCTGGAGGGTCATGTCAGGATGAGCCTGCAGAAAGGGTACCACATGAGGGAGGAGGATGTCTTTCCTGTAACGCACAGCGTTGAGATTGCCTGCAGCAAGCTCAATCCGATGATGCTGTGACACACCGCCCCAGACCATGACGGACCCTCCACCTCCAAATCGATCCCGCTCCAGAGTACAGGCCTCGGTGTAACGCTCATTCCTTCGACGATAAATGCGAATCCGACCATCACCCCTGGCGACACAAAACCGCGACTCGTCAGTGAAGAGCACTTTTTGCCAGTCCTGTCTGGTCCAGCGACGGTGAGGTTTTGCACATAGGCGACGTTGTTGCCGGTGATGTCTGGTAAGGACCTGCCTTACAAAAGGCCTACTAGCCCTCAGTCCAGCCTCTCTCGGCCTATTGCGGACAGTCTGAGCACTGATGGAGGGATTGTGTGTTCCTGGTGTAACTCGGGCAGTTGTTGTTGCCATCCTGTACCTGTCCCGCAGGTGTGATGTTCGGATGTACCGATCCTGTGCACGTGTTGTTACACGTGGTATGCCACTGCGAGGACGATCAGCTCACAGTACGGACATTGCAATTTATTTATCTTGCCACATCTGCAGTCCTCATGCCTCCTTGCAGCGTGCCTAAGGCACATTCACGCAGATGAGCAGGGACCCTGGGCATCTTTCTTTGGGTGTTTTTCAGAGTCAGTAGAAAGGTCTCTTTAGTGTCCAAAGTTTTCATAACTGTGACCTTAATTGCCTACTGTCTGTAAGCTGTTAGTGTCTTAACGACCGTTCCACAGGTGCATGTTCATTAATTGTTTATGGTTCATTGAACAAGCATGGGAAACAGTGTTTAAACCCTTTACAATGAAGATCTGTGAATTTGTTTGGATTTTTACGAATTATCTTTGAAAGACAGGGTCCTGAAAAAGGGACGTTTCTTTTTTTTCTGAGATTAGGTATATATACAGTTGAAGTCGGATGTTTACATACACCTTAGCCAACTACATTTAAACTCCGTTTTTCACAATTCCTGACATTTAATCCTAGTAAAAATGCCCTGTCTTAAGTCAGTTAGGATCACCACTTTATTTTAATCATGTGAAATGTCAGAATAATAGTAGAGAGAATTATTTATTTCAGCTTTTATTTCTTTCATCACATTCCCATGGGTTCAGAAGTTTACATACACTCAATTAATATTTGGTAGCATTGCCTTTAAATTGTTTAACTTGGGTCAAACGTTCCGGGTAGCCTTCCACAAGCTTCCCACAATAATTTGGTTGACTTTTGGCCCATTCCTCCTGACAGAACTGGTGTAACTGAGTCAGGTTTGTAGGCCTCCTTGCTCGCACACATATTTTCAGTTCTGCCCACACATTTTCTATAGGACTGAGGTCAGGGATTTGTGATGGCCACTCCAATACCTTGACTTTGCTGTCCTTAAGCCATTTTGCCACAACTTTGGAGGTATGCTTGGGGTCATTGTTCATTTGGAAGACCCATTTGCGACCAAGCTTTAACTTCCTGACTGATATTTTGAGATGTTGCTTCAATATATCCACATAATTTTCCAGCCTCATGATGCCATCTATTTTGTGAAGTGCACCAGTCCCTCCTGCAGCAAAGCACCCCCACAACATGATGCTGCCACACCTGTGCTTCACAGTTGGGATGGTGTTCTTCGGCTTGCAAGTCTCCCCCTTTTTCCTCCAAACATAACGATGGTCATTATGGCCAAACAGTTCTATTTTGTTTCATCAGACCAGAGGACATTTCTCCAAAAAGTATGATCTTTGTCCCCATGTGCAGTTGCAAACCACAATCTGGCTTTTTTTATGGCGGTTTTGGAGCAGTGGCTTCTTCCTTGCTGAGCGGCCTTTCAGGTGATGTCGATATAGAACTCATGTTTACTATGGATATAGATACTTTTGTACCTGTTTCCTCCAGCATCTTCACAAGGTCCTTTGCTGTTGCTGGGATTGATTTGCACCAAAGTACGTTCATCTCTAGGAGACAGAACGCATCTCCTTCCTGAGCAGTATGACAGCTGCGTGGTCCCATGGTGTTTATACTTGCGTACTATTGCTTGTACAGATGAACGTGGTACCTTCAAGCTTTTGGAAATTGCTCCCAAGGATGAACCAGATATGTGGAGGTCTACAATTGTTTTTCTGAGGTCTTGGCTGATTTCTTTTGATTTTCCCATGATGTCAAGCAAAGAGGTACTGAGTTTGAAAGTAGGCCTTGAAATACATCCAGAGGTACACCTCCAATTGACTCAAATGATGTCAATTAGCCTAAAGCCAGGACATCATTTTCTGGAATTTTCCAAGCTGTTTAAAGACACAGTCAACTTAGTGTATGTAAACTTCTGACCCACTGGAATTGTGATACAGTGAATTATAAATTAAATAATCTGTCTGTAAACAATTGTTGGAAAAATTACTTGTGTCATGCACAAAGTAGATATCCTAACCGACTTGCCAAAACTATAGTTTGCTAACAAGAAATTTGTGGAGTGGTTGAAAAATGAGTTTTAATGACTCCAACCTAATTGTATGTAAACTTCCGACTTCAACTGTAGACCCTAATAATAAGTTGATATATCAAACAAATTTCAATCAAATGTATTGATAAAGCCCTTTTTACATCAGCCGATGTCACAAAGTGCTGTACAGAAACCCAGCCTAAAACCCCAAACAGCAAGCAATGCAGGTATAGAAGCACGGGCATTGTTTTTGTCACCGTGGAGCGATATCTACACAAACACATGGCCTAGATTTCTCAGAATTTAAATGCCGTTTTTATACTGACTAAGGGTCCATGTATGTCTGTGCCTCTGCAGTGACACAGCTGTATTGTTCACCTGAATAATAGAATGATAAGAGAGAAGAGGGATGCTTCTATGCCACCTGACAGTTCAAATGGGGCTGGCTTTCAGTCTCACACCTTCATCTCCCAACATCCAAGACTTGACTTGGACTGAAAACAGGAGCCAGGCACTCATTTTGAGGGCCTGTACTGTTTATATTAAGGTGCAGGAACTCAAGCAGTAGAACATTTGAGGTACCGGTACTCAGTTCCGGTGAACCTCTGCCCAAGTCAAGCACTGCCTACAGAGTAATAAGAGTGAGTAATACTAGACCGTGGCTGGTTCAAAGTAACTCACATCTACAGCCACATATCATCTACCTCCCTATTGGTTCTCTCTGAGGCCCTCACACTGTACCTTACAACAACAAAAAAGAACAGCTCTGTAACTAAGCCAACCCCCTGGAGACTAACTGCCCTAAAGGGAAAACAAGTGCTGCAAACAAGTCTTTAAGTTCGTTTTTCATCAGCATTGATCTCTGTGAAGGAGAGATTATAATGCATTCCCAGAGCAGAGTGTTATCGATTGTAGATTATTCAACAGCAGACTACAAAAGAAGGTTAAGACAATACACACGAGTGGATGAGATTGATTCAATACACACGAGTGGATGAGATTGATTCAATACACGCGAGTGGATGAGATTGAATCCTGTCACCAAAGAGTGATTCATCATTAAAGGAAACATCCACTCAAAACTATATTTTGGTATTTGTGTCATTAATCTACTGATACAAAATGTTTTGCATGTCAGCAGGGAAGTTTTCAAGATATTGGACTTTCAAGAAACAAAGTGTCTCTCGGTCACATATGATGACAAATGTTGTTTTTGAGTTTTCCTTTAAGGATCATGATTAAAAGACATGTGGATGCAGCTCGGGCTTCTACTGTATTAAAAGACATGTGGATGCAGCTCGGGCTTCTACTGTATTAAAAGGAACATTTGGTTTTAAATTTGGCATACAGAATTAAACAAATGATGTTAGATAAATAACCCCTTCTTTTATGTTCCATAGGAGAAGAGGTTATTTGTCTGATTACGTATGAAACCCCATTACAACAAACACCTACTGTAGGAGGGAGGATGAGATCATTTTGATAAATCTTTACAGACTAAAAAAAGACATGCCATATTTATTAGACTGGGTTTAGGTAAGTTTCCCTGATGCCTGACAGTACAGTAGAGTGAGGCGTTGGCAGTTGTGATGCTGAAAAGGGTTGACACTATGCACCTCCAGTGCACTGACTAGGAACGGTCTGTGTGTACGCCATAACACAGATATTTCTGTCCGGTTGAAAAAAGAGAAGGGCAAGAACCCAGGGCATTAACAATCAAGACCCCAAGGGGGCAATTTCCAACTCCATCTCATCCATTTGAAATGGGCAACCAGAGGCTTTTGACCTCCGTTATAGCGTGGAGAGAGAGAGTGAGAGAGAGAGAGAGTGAGAGAGAGTGAGAGTGAGAGTGAGAGAGAGAGAGGTGGGGAGGGAGGGAGGGAGTGAGTGAGGTGGGGACGGAGAGAGGGAGGGAGGGACGGAGAGAGGGAGGGAGGGAGGGAGGGAGGGAGGGAGGGAGGGAGGGAGGGAGGGAGGGAGGTGGGGAGGGAGGGAGGGAGGGAGGGAGGGAGGGAGGGAGCAGGCTCAGACTATGTTAGAACATTCCGGCATTGTTGTTTCATTTAAATGTGTTTTTTGTTGTTGTTTGCAACCAATCACCTGTCTGGCAACAAACCAAGAAAACTTCACTTCACCCAAAAGCACATTAGCTCTACAGCTCATCTTTAAACTTTTCATAACAATTACATTAAGCATGATGGGAGCTACAGGGCGAGATTGTTATTGATGGATTTTTAATCACGTTTGGGAACTGAAACCCTCTACATCAAGTTGCACATAAACAGTTTAGATCCTGTGGCCCATAGGGTCTCTGCTCAACGGTATTGAAGCACTACCGTGCTTCCCATATTGCACCCTATTCCCTATATAGTGCACTACTTTAAAAAAAAAATAGTGCACTCTATAAGGGATAGGGTGTCATTTGGGATGCTCACTGCTCAGCCGTATTGAAGTAGTTGCTCTTTAGGGGGCTGCCATTTCAGCAGCTAAATTAAGAAAGATCTTTAGCCCGCCTAGCCCGACCCAACAAAATGGGTTCTGGAGACTTTCTCCTGAGCAAACATTGCAACACTTTAAATGGATTTCAGCTTCATCTCCGAATCTTGGCTGACACAAAATCTATTTACCTCAAAGATCAAGGGAACTAACCAAGTCCAAGACCCAAACTGTTCCCCCTTTTCTTCAAGACTGCACCTCAATCTATCATTTACTGTACATTTATTTAGTATTATCTACCTGTATGTTATTATATAATATTATCTACCTGTATGTTATTATATAATATTATCTACCTGTATGTTATTATACATTATTATCTACCTGTATGTTATTATATATTATTATCTACCTGTATGTTATTATATAATATTATCTACCTGTATGTTATTATATAATATTATCTACCTGTATGTTATTATACATTATTATCTACCTGTATGTTATTATATATTATTATCTACCTGTATGTTATTATATAATATTATCTACCTGTATGTTATTATACATTATTATCTACCTGTATGTTATTATACATTATTATCTACCTGTATGTTATTATATATTATTATCTACCTGTATGTTATTATATAATATTATCTACCTGTATGTTATTATATAATATTATCTACCTGTATGTTATTATATATTATTATCTACCTGTATGTTATTATATAATATTATCTACCTGTATGTTATTATATAATATTATCTACCTGTATGTTATTATACATTATTATCTACCTGTATGTTATTATATATTATTATCTACCTGTATGTTATTATACATTATTATCTACCTGTATGTTATTATATATTATTATCTACCTGTATGTTATTATATAATATTATCTACCTGTATATTATTATATATTATTATCTACCTGTATGTTATTATATAATATTATCTACCTGTATATTATTATATATTATTATCTACCTGTATGTTATTATATAATATTATCTACCTGTATATTATTATATATTATTATCTACCTGTATGTTATTATATATTATTATCTACCTGTATGTTATTATATATTATTAACTACCTGTATGTTATTATATATTATTATCTACCTGTATGTTATTATATATTATTAACTACCTGTATGTTATTATATATTATTATCTACCTGTATGTTATTATATGTTACAGTTGAAGTCGGAAGTTTACATACACTTAGGTTTGATTCATTAAAACTAGTTTTTCAACCACTTCACACATTTCTTGTTAACAAACTATTTTATTTTAGAATTTATTTTATTTCACCTTTATTTAACCAGCTAGGCTAGTTGAGAACAAGTTCTCATTTACAACTGCGACCTGGCCAAGATAAAGCAAAGCAGTGTGACACAGACAACAACACAGAGTTACAAATGGAATAAACAATAAACAAGCCAATAACACAATAAATAAGTCAATGACACAGTAGAAAAAAAGAAAGTCTATATACAGTGTGTGCAAAAGGCATGAGGAGGTAGGCAATAAATAGGCCATAGGAGCGAATAATTACAATTTAGCAGATTAACACTGGAGTGATAAATGAGCAGATGATGATGTGCAAGTAGAAATACTGATGTGCAAAAGAGCAGAAAAGTGAATAAAAACAATATGGGGATGAGGTAGGTAGATTGGGTGGGCTATTTACAGATGGACTATGTACAGCTGCAGCGATCGGTTAGCTGCTCAGATAGCTGATGTTTAAAGTTGGTGAGGGATATAAAAGTCTCCAACTTCAGCAATTTTTGCAATTCGTTCCAGTCACTGGCAGCAGAGAACTGGAAGGAAAGGTGGCCAAATGAGGTGTTGGCTTTGGGGATGATCAGTGAGATATACCTGCTGGAACGTGTGCTACGGGTGGGTGTTGTTATCGTGACCAGTGAACTGAGATAAGGCGGAGCTTTACCTAGCATAGACTTATAGATGACCTGGAGCCAGTGGGTCTGGCGACGAATATGTAGCGAGGGCCAGCCGACTAGAGCATACAGGTCACAGTGGTGGGTGGTATAAGGTGATTTGATAACAAAACGGATGGCACTGTGATAGACTGGATCCAGTTTGCTGAGTAGAGTTTTGGAAGCTATTTTGTAGATGACATCGCCGAAGTCGAGGATCGGTAGGATAATCAGTTTTACTAGGGTAAGTTTGGCGACGTGAGTGAAGGAGGCTTTGTTGCGAAATAGAAAGCCGATTCTAGATTTGATGTTGGATTGGAGATGAAAAAGCGTGTGTGAGCAAGGAGACCTACAAACCTGACTCAGTTACACCAGCTCTGTCAGGAGGAATGGGCCAATCTTCACCCAACTTATTGTGGGAGGCTTGTGGAAGGCTACCCGAAACATTTGACCCAAGTTAAACAATTTAAAGGCAATGCTACCAAATATTAATTGAGTGTATGTAAACTTCTGAACCCATGGGAATGTGATGAAAGAAATAAAAGCTGAAATAAATCATTCTCTCTACTATTATTCTGACATTTCACATTCTTAAATTAAAGTGGTGATCCTAACTGACCTAAGACAGGGAATTTTTACTAGAATTAAATGTCAGAAATGGTGAAAAACTGAGTTTAAATGTATTTGGTAAAGGTGTATGTAAACTTCCGACTTCAACTGTACACCGCATTATGCCCCATCTCCTCTCCTGTAGACTCTACACTCAGGGCCGGCCTTAGCCACTAAGCCACGTAAGTGTCCTTAAAAAAATAAAACAGAAATAGATTAGCAATTATTAACAAAATCTCACTTAGGGCCCCCAAAACGCTAGGGTCGGTCCTGCCTAGGCTAGTTATTATATGACGTACTGCTAACGGAGGTACAGACAGATCCACATTGAAAACCTCAGACTAGGTCTGACTTTCCTGTTCCCAGTCTATTCAGGACACATTAGTGTTTTAACCAAAGATTTGAATAATAATGGTTCACATTTTATTGTCTTTATTGTCGATGCCTGGCTGGCCCTGCTCTGACTGCGTTCTGCCTCACAACGCAATTCTGGAAGCACATTTTTGGCAGCCTTACAAAATGGTGCCCTGTATGAGGACAATTCTTTGCGCTTGCTTGTACTTTTGTGCTTACTGCTTACTCCAGTAATCTGACAACTTCCTCCTTTTCAGGAGTTCTGACAACCAAGAACAGCCAGGTATAAATATAGGTATAGATGTGGTTGCTTACTCCGGCAGTCCGACTCAAACTTCCTCTTCTTCTCACAAGTCTGACAGAGGACTTCGAGAATAGTCTAGTGTATAAATACTTCATTCCATGCCGGCCCTGTCACAGTGACAGCCAGTGAAGTGTGATCACACCATCATCAAGCCCCCCAGCTCCCGTTTCAGCTCTCCTGTAGAAGGAATATTTTAATCTCGCCAGATATGGACTGGACGTCGATACTTTTCTTTCTTTCTGTTGTAGATACTGCTGGGTGAATGGTGCTCTGTGTTGTAGATACTGCTGGGTGAATGGTGCTCTGTGTTGTAGATACTGCTGGGTGAATGGTGCTCTGTGTTGTAGATACTGCTGGGTGAATGGTGCACTGTGTTGTAGATACTGCTGGGTGAATGGTGCACTGTGTTGTAGATACTGCTGGGTGAATGGTGCTCTGTGTTGTAGATACTGCTGGGTGAATGGTGCACTGTGTTGTAGATACTGCTGGGTGAATGGTGCTCTGTGTTGTAGATACTGCTGGGTGAATGGTGCTCTGTGTTGTAGATACTGCTGGGTGAATGGTGCACTGTGTTGTAGATACTGCTGGGTGAATGGTGCTCTGTGTTGTAGATACTGCTGGGTGAATGGTGCACTGTGTTGTAGATACTGCTGGGTGAATGGTGCTCTGTGTTGTAGATACTGCTGGGTGAATGGTGCTCTGTGTTGTAGATACTGCTGGGTGAATGGTGCTCTGTGTTGTAGATACTGCTGGGTGAATGGTGCACTGTGTTGTAGATACTGCTGGGTGAATGGTGCTCTGTGTTGTAGATACTGCTGGGTGAATGGTGCACTGTGTTGTAGATACTGCTGGGTGAATGGTGCTCTGTGTTGTAGATACTGCTGGGTGAATGGTGCACTGTGTTGTAGATACTGCTGGGTGAATGGTGCACTGTGTTGTAGATACTGCTGGGTGAATGGTGCTCTGTGTTGTAGATACTGCTGGGTGAATGGTGCACTGTGTTGTAGATACTGCTGGGTGAATGGTGCTCTGTGTTGTAGATACTGCTGGGTGAATGGTGCTGTGTGGTAGATACTGCTGGGTGAATGGTGCTCTGTGTTGTAGATACTGCTGGGTGAATGGTGCCCTGTGTTGTAGATACTGCTGGGTGAATGGTGCACTGTGTTGTAGATACTGCTGGGTGAATGGTGCACTGTGTTGTAGATACTGCTGGGTGAATGGTGCACTGTGTTGTAGATACTGCTGGGTGAATGGTGCTCTGTGTTGTAGATACTGCTGGGTGAATGGTGCACTGTGTTGTAGATACTGCTGGGTGAATGGTGCACTGTGTTGTAGATACTGCTGGGTGAATGGTGCTCTGTGTTGTAGATACTGCTGGGTGAATGGTGCTCTGTGTTGTAGATACTGCTGGGTGAATGGTGCACTGTGTTGTAGATACTGCTGGGTGAATGGTGCACTGTGTTGTAGATACTGCTGGGTGAATGGTGCTCTGTGTTGTAGATACTGCTGGGTGAATGGTGCTCTGTGTTGTAGATACTGCTGGGTGAATGGTGCACTGTGTTGTAGATACTGCTGGGTGAATGGTGCACTGTGTTGTAGATACTGCTGGGTGAATGGTGCACTGTGTTGTAGATACTGCTGGGTGAATGGTGCACTGTGTTGTAGATACTGCTGGGTGAATGGTGCACTGTGTTGTAGATACTGCTGGGTGAATGGTGCTCTGTGTTGTAGATACTGCTTGGTGAATGGTGCTCTGTGTTGTAGATACTGCTGGGTGAATGGTGCACTGTGTTGTAGATACTGCTGGGTGAATGGTGCTCTGTGTTGTAGATACTGCTGGGTGAATGGTGCACTGTGTTGTAGATACTGCTGGGTGAATGGTGCACTGTGTTGTAGATACTGCTGGGTGAATGGTGCTCTGTGTTGTAGATACTGCTGGGTGAATGGTGCTCTGTGTTGTAGATACTGCTGGGTGAATGGTGCTCTGTGTTGTAGATACTGCTGGGTGAATGGTGCACTGTGTTGTAGATACTGCTGGGTGAATGGTGCTCTGTGTTGTAGATACTGCTGGGTGAATGGTGCACTGTGTTGTAGATACTGCTGGGTGAATGGTGCTCTGTGTTATAGATACTGCTGGGTGAATGGTGCACTGTGTTGTAGATACTGCTGGGTGAATGGTGCTCTGTGTTGTAGATACTGCTGGGTGAATGGTGCTCTGTGTTGTAGATACTGCTGGGTGAATGGTGCTCTGTGTTATAGATACTGCTGGGTGAATGGTGCTCTGTGTTATAGATACTGCTGGGTGAATGGTGCTCTGTGTTGTAGATACTGCTGGGTGAATGGTGCACTGTGTTGTAGATACTGCTGGGTGAATGGTGCACTGTGTTGTAGATACTGCTGGGTGAATGGTGCCCTGTGTTGTAGATACTGCTGGGTGAATGGTGCACTGTGTTGTAGATACTGCTGGGTGAATGGTGCTCTGTGTTGTAGATACTGCTGGGTGAATGGTGCACTGTGTTGTAGATACTGCTGGGTGAATGGTGCTCTGTGTTATAGATACTGCTGGGTGAATGGTGCACTGTGTTGTAGATACTGCTGGGTGAATGGTGCTCTGTGTTGTAGATACTGCTGGGTGAATGGTGCTCTGTGTTGTAGATACTGCTGGGTGAATGGTGCTCTGTGTTGTAGATACTGCTGGGTGAATGGTGCACTGTGTTGTAGATACTGCTGGGTGAATGGTGCACTGTGTTGTAGATACTGCTGGGTGAATGGTGCCCTGTGTTGTAGATACTGCTGGGTGAATGGTGCTCTGTGTTGTAGATACTGCTGGGTGAATGGTGCTCTGTGTTGTAGATACTGCTGGGTGAATGGTGCTCTGTGTTGTAGATACTGCTGGGTGAATGGTGCACTGTGTTGTAGATACTGCTGGGTGAATGGTGCTCTGTGTTGTAGATACTGCTGGGTGAATGGTGCTCTGTGTTGTAGATACTGCTGGGTGAATGGTGCTCTGTGTTGTAGATACTGCTGGGTGAATGGTGCACTGTGTTGTAGATACTGCTGGGTGAATGGTGTGTCAGACCTGGGTTCAAATACTATTGAAATCTTTCAAATTCTTTGAGTGTTTGCTCTAGCCTGCCTGGAGTGTTTTATTGGTCCGTTAAGCCAGGCAAGCCCAAATAAAGTATCTATGATTACTTCAAATAGTATTTGAAGGTCTGAGGTGCGGTATGCAGCTTGGTGGATGATGCGGTGTGTTGTAGATACTGCTGAGTGGTAGCGTACAGAGTATAGGCTGATTATCTTCATGACTAATGGGCTTTAGAGTAGCTTCTTGCGAAACTGCATATCCCAAATCAGTGGACAAGATAACGGAGTCGTCACCCGACTGGCGGCTAGAGCAGAGGGGGTAACGTTCTGACATACAAACATGGTTGTCCAGAGATCCCACAGAGCAAGACCAAACACTAGACCAGACCAGAATCTGTATGTAGTGCTGATCTAGGATCAGTTTAGCCTTTTTAGATCATAATGAATTAACATTACATGAACTTGGGCCAGCTTGATCCTAGATCAGCACTCCTACTCAAAGACGCTTGGTGAATACAGGCCCTGACGAGAGCTCTGAGTGTGACACCCAAGCCAGGGTACCAGCTGTTCAGTCTCAGAGTCCTCCTTGCACCCCTATCCCCTGGAGGAGGAGATCCATTAGTCAGGCATCCTTGATAACGCTGATGATTCTCCTGTCCTCCTCAAGACACCACTCCTCTCATGCATTACAATTCATCTCTCTCTCTGTCCGTGTGAAATATGATTTCATAATTATTCTTTTCTCTCTCCAGTGGATCAATTCCTTAGAAATGTATTTATTTTCTCTATTGTGTGGAAACCTTGGATGTAAGTTCCGGTGGTGTTGAATAGTCTAGTCCAGACGTCAGAGGACTGATGGAGGGAGTTTAAGGAGGGGATGTGGAGGTGGAGGTGAGAGGGAGGGAGGGAGGGAGGGAGGGAGGGAGGGAGGGAGGGAGGGAGGGAGGGAGGGAGGGAGGGAGAGAGGGAGGGAGGGAGGGAGGGAGGGAGGGAGGGAGTGAGTGAGTGAGTGAGTGAGGGAGGGAGGGAGGGAGGGAGGGAGGGAGGGAGGGAGGGAGGGAGGGAGGGAGGGAGGGAGGGAGGGAGGGAGGTGGGGACGGAGGGAGGGAGGGAGGGAGGGAGTGAGGGAGCAGGCTCATTTGAATTTTAATAGCAGAGTGCACTGAGGATATGTTGGGAAGATGAATGCCTCCTGAGAAGGCTGGGTAGCCTATGCATATCCATCCCTCTTTCCATTCCTCCCACCCACCTTCAATCCTTCCCTCCCTCTTTCCATCCCTCCCTCCATCCGTCCATCCACTCGACTCAAACATACTGACTGGCCTCTCTCTCCCCTACCCTCCCTCCCTCCGCCCTCTCTCTCTCTCTCTCTCTCTCTCTCTCTCCCTCTATTCGTCCTTGGCGATCCCATCTGTAGTGCATGCATTCTCTGCATAGTCACTTCGCCCCCACCTACATGTACAAATTACCTCAACTAACCTGAACCCCTGCACACTGACTCGCTACCGGTACCCCCTGTATATAGCCTCGTTATTGTTACTCTTATTGGGTTACTTTTCATTATAATTTTGTTACTTTAGTCTGTTTGGTAAATATTTTCTTAACTCTTCTTGAACTGCACTCACTGATGGTTAAGGGCTTGTAAGTAAGCATTTCACGGTAAGGTCTACACTTGTTGTATTCGGCGCATGTGACTAATAAAGTTTGATTTGATTTAATGTGATCCATCTCAAGTTCAATAGCCAATGTTTTTGATTGGAGTGTAAACATGAATCAAACCGTGTTCAGACTCTGTGTTCTCGAGTGTTTGTTCCTAACCTTATTTGCCTGCATTGCCATATAAATCCATGTCCTTTGCCAAAACTTAGCAACATAACTGAATTTCTAAGTAGTTTTCCTCTCTGTGAATCGGCAGGTGTTTTGTTTATCTTATTTGAACGTTTCCAACACCTCTAAGGTCGGGAAATGAACTATTACGTGAGGATGAACTATACTGCTGTCAGAGAGACTTAGGTTGCATCCTAAATTACACTGTATTCATGATATAGGGCACTACTTTTGACCAGCGTCCATAGGGATCTGGTCAAAAGTAGTGCACTATTTATGGAATAGGGTGTCATTTGGGACACACTCCCTTAGTACTTAGAAGGGTATTTCCCAATGATTTTTTTTCAATACCCTTGTAAAAGATGAAACTCTGCAGCCTCGATTTGATCAAAGCATAAAATGAAAACAAAATTGGATCAGCCCTTGACTTTTGTCCTGTGCCGTACAGTATGTTTCTAACTGTCCTCTTCTACAAGAAGACACAGACAACTCCATTTTGTTAGACGATGAGAAGAGAAGCTCTTTTTTATTTTTTATTTTATTCGTCTGAACAAAAGGGATTGTTTTTATTCCGCATAGCCATGGAGGATAGAAACTCACTGCCATCTGTAAGCTTATTTTGACTCTCTCTCTCTCTCTCTCTCTGACTGGATTAGTGTGATATTAACATATGGTTTGATGTGTAAACAATTTTAGATTTTCTTTTAACCTCCGGATCGTAGGATTTCAGATCAGCTACTGTTATGTGGCTCCAGCCATCAGGACAATCCGCATAACATTACTCAGTGGTGTGTGTCCTAAATGGCACCCTATTCCCTACATAGTGCACTACTTTAGACCATATCCCTATGGACCCTGGTCAAAAGTAGTGCCCTATGTAGGGAATAGGGTGCCATTTAAACCAATCAAATGTTATTGGTCACATACACATATTTAGCAGATGTTATTGCGGGTGTAGTGAAATGCTTGTGTTCCTAGCTCCAACAGTGCAGTAATATCTAACAATTCACAACAATACACACAAATCTAAAAGTAAAATAATGGAATAAAGAAATACATTAATATTAGGACGAGCAATGTCGGAGTGACATTGACTAAAATACAGTAGAATAGAATACAGTATATACATATGAAATGAGTAAAGCAGTATGTAAACATTATTAAAGTGACTAGTGTTCCATTATTAAAGTGACCAGTAATTCCAAGTCTATGTATATAGGGCAGCAGCCTCTAAGGTGCAGGGTTGAGTAGCCGGGTGGAAGTCAGCTAGTGATGGTTATTTAACAGTCTGATGGCCTTGAGATAGAAGCTGTTTTTCAGTCTCTCGGTCCCAGCTTTGATGCACATGTACCGACCTTGCCTTCTGGATGATAGCGGGGTGAACAGGCAGTGGCTCGGGTGGTTGATGTCCTTGATGATCTTTTTGGCCTTCCTGTGACATTGGGTGCTGTAGGTGTCCTGGAGGGAAGGCAGTGTGCCCCCGGTGATGCATTGGGCAGACCGCACCATCCTCTGGAGAGCCCTGCGGTTGAGGGCGGTGCAGTTGCCGTACCAGGTGGTAATACAGCCTGACAGGATGCTCTCAGTTGTGCATCTGTAAAAGTTTGTGAGGGTCTTAGGGGCCAAGCCAAATTTCTTCAGCCTCCGGAGGTTAAAGAGGCGCTGTTGTGCCTTCTTCCCCACACTGTCTGTGTGGGTAGACCATTAGAGATTGTCAGTGATGTGTACGCCGAGGAACTTGAAGACGCTTGTCTGTCTCTTCTTTATTCCTGTCTGCGCGGTGTACTGAGAACCCAGCTGGCTGTATGGACGTGGACAGTATATCCGGAGAGAGCCATGATTCCGTGAAACAGAGTATGTTACAGTCCCTGATGTCTCTCTGGAAGGAGATCCTCGCGCTGAGCTCATCTACTTTATTGTCCAGAGAGACTGAACATGAGTGAGTAATATACTCGGAAGTGGTGGATGGTGTGCACGCCTCCTGAGTCAGACTAGAAGTCTACTCCCAATACCTCTTCTCCGCCGGCGGCGTCTTGGAGCAGCCTCTGGGATAAGTTCAATATGATCAATAGAAGCAGAGCTGCCATGTCTGTCGGCGCCATCTTAGTATAGTTCTTACTATAAGTATCCTCCATTAACAACATCCGGCATTTAAACATGCATCTCATCTCATTAGACCAGAGTGGGGTCAGAGTTTCACATTTTGTTCTTAGTAATAATATAAAATATAACCTAGCATTGGTAATTACGATGACATCTTTAGAGTACTTTCCTATAAGAATCATGTAAGCAGTTTAGTTGGATAAATAAGGCACCTCGAAGGGTTGATGTTTAGTTGGATAAATAAGGTGTTCAAAGCTGGCTGTGTCCTTTGTTCACTGCAGTAGCATTACTGTGGACAGATTGCAATTTGATTATGTAATTGATAATAAAAACGAGGAGTGCATCACATTGCTTATAGTAATGATGGAGAGAGCGAGAGAGAGAGAGAGAGAGAGAGAGAGAGAGAGAGAGAGAGAGAGAGAGAGAGAGAGAGAGAGAGAGAGAGAGAGAGAGAGAGAGACGATCCTGTTTGATGTAATATGCCAAGATTCAGATCTTTGACATAATATTATAGTAGGGTATGTGTTAGGATAAGTACAAATAGCATCAAGGTCAGTTAATTACATGTGATGCCGATCTGCCAATATCATATGATACATTATTATGCAACTACATTTTCCTGCATTTGATACATTGTTTTGTTGGTTTATTCATAACATCATATCCACAGCTTCAACTTCAAACAATTCTACGATGTTACAGTGTTACATTCATTATCTTTCATAACGGTGTTGCATTTATTCATCTGCCCTAGCTCTTTTCTTGTGCCAAGGCCAAATTCGGCATTCCCCTGGTTTTATGGTTTTAGGATCTGATGCCTGCTGGTCGGCATTCCCCTGGCTTTAGGATCTGATGCCTGCAGCTCGGCATTCCCCTGGCTTTAGGATCTGATGCCTGCAGCTCCTCATTCCCCTGGCTTTAGGATCTGATGCCTGCAGCTCCTCATTCCCCTGGCTTTAGGATCTGATGCCTGCAGCTCCTCATTCCCCTGGCTTTAGGATCTGATGCCTGCAGCTCGGCATTCCCCTGGCTTTAGGATCTGATGCCTGCAGCTCGGCATTCCCCTGGCTTTAGGATCTGATGCCTGCAGTTCGGCATTCCCCTGGCTTTAGGATCTGATGCCTGCAGTTCGGCATTCCCCTGGCTTTAGGATCTGATGCCTGCTGGTCGGCATTCCCCTGGCTTTAGGATCTGATGCCTGCTGCTCGTCATTCCCCTGGCTTTAGGATCTGATGCCTGCAGCTCGGCATTCCCCTGGCTTTAGGATCTGATGCCTGCTGGTCGGCATTCCCCTGGCTTTAGGATCTGATGCCTGCTGCTCGGCATTCCCCTGGCTTTAGGATCTGATGCCTGCTGGTCGGCATTCCCCTGGCTTTAGGATCTGATGCCTGCTGCTCGGCATTCCCCTGGCTTTAGGATCTGATGCCTGCTGCTCGGCATTCCCCTGGCTTTAGGATCTGATGCCTGCTGCTCGGCATTCCACTGGCTTTAGGATCTGATGCCTGCAGCTCGGCATTCCCCCTGGCTTTAGGATCTGATGCCTGCTGCTCGGCATTCCCCTGGCTTTAGGATCTGATGCCTGCAGCTCGGCATTCCCCTGGCTTTAGGATCTGATGCCTGCAGCTCGGCATTCCCCTGGCTTTAGGATCTGATGCCTGCTGCTCGGCATTCCCCTGGCTTTAGGATCTGATGCCTGCTGCTCGGCATTCCCCTGGCTTTAGGATCTGATGCCTGCTGCTCGGCATTCCCCTGGCTTTAGGATCTGATGCCTGCTGCTCGTCATTCCCCTGGCTTTAGGATCTGATGCCTGCTGCTCGGCATTCCCCTGGCTTTAGGGTCTGATGCCTGCTGCTCGGCATTCCCCTGGCTTTAGGATCTGATGCCTGCTGCTCGGCATTCCCCTGGCTTTAGGATCTGATGCCTGCAGCTCGGCATTCCCCTGGCTTTAGGATCTGATGCCTGCAGCTCCTCATTCCCCTGGCTTTAGGATCTGATGCCTGCAGCTCCTCATTCCCCTGGCTTTAGGATCTGATGCCTGCAGCTCGGCATTCCCCTGGCTTTAGGATCTGATGCCTGCAGCTCGGCATTCCCCTGGCTTTAGGATCTGATGCCTGCAGTTCGGCATTCCCCTGGCTTTAGGATCTGATGCCTGCAGTTCGGCATTCCCCTGGCTTTAGGATCTGATGCCTGCTGGTCGGCATTCCCCTGGCTTTAGGATCTGATGCCTGCTGCTCGTCATTCCCCTGGCTTTAGGATCTGATGCCTGCAGCTCGGCATTCCCCTGGCTTTAGGATCTGATGCCTGCTGGTCGGCATTCCCCTGGCTTTAGGATCTGATGCCTGCTGCTCGGCATTCCCCTGGCTTTAGGATCTGATGCCTGCTGGTCGGCATTCCCCTGGCTTTAGGATCTGATGCCTGCTGCTCGGCATTCCCCTGGCTTTAGGATCTGATGCCTGCTGCTCGGCATTCCCCTGGCTTTAGGATCTGATGCCTGCTGCTCGGCATTCCACTGGCTTTAGGATCTGATGCCTGCAGCTCGGCATTCCCCCTGGCTTTAGGATCTGATGCCTGCTGCTCGGCATTCCCCTGGCTTTAGGATCTGATGCCTGCAGCTCGGCATTCCCCTGGCTTTAGGATCTGATGCCTGCAGCTCGGCATTCCCCTGGCTTTAGGATCTGATGCCTGCTGCTCGGCATTCCCCTGGCTTTAGGATCTGATGCCTGCTGCTCGGCATTCCCCTGGCTTTAGGATCTGATGCCTGCTGCTCGGCATTCCCCTGGCTTTAGGATCTGATGCCTGCTGCTCGTCATTCCCCTGGCTTTAGGATCTGATGCCCGCTGCTCGGCATTCCCCTGGCTTTAGGGTCTGATGCCTGCTGCTCGGCATTCCCCTGGCTTTAGGATCTGATGCCTGCTGCTCGGCATTCCCCTGGCTTTAGGATCTGATGCCTGCTGCTCGGCATTCCCCTGGCTTTAGGATCTGATGCCTGCTGCTCGGCATTCCCCTGGCTTTAGGATCTGATGCCTGCTGCTCGACATTCCCCTGGCTTTAGGATCTGATGCCTGCTGCTCGGCATTCCCCTGGCTTTAGGATCTGATGCCTGCTGCTCGGCATTCCCCTGGCTTTAGGATCTGATGCCTGCTGCTCGGCATTCCCCTGGCTTTAGGATCTGATGCCTGCTGCTCGACATTCCCCTGGCTTTAGGATCTGATGCCTGCTGCTCGGCATTCCCCTGGCTTTAGGATCTGATGCCTGCTGCTCGGCATTCCCCTGGCTTTAGGATCTGATGCCTGCTGCTCGGCATTCCCCTTGGTTCATTTAATACACATCCATGACAAAGTGTTTTTGTTCTGTTTTCACCAGCACCTGAACACACGTGAATACACATGAACATACATGAGCACACGTTAAGACATACACAGGAATATACAGTAAATATCATCCCCCCCCCCCCCCCCTCCCCCCCCATTACAACAAGCACAATCACACAGTACACACGTGAATGAGCCGTTTGGCTTGGTTCTCATTTCCCAGTTGTGTCTCTGTACAGTGTAGTTCAGTATGCATGCTGTGCTCCTTACTAAACCCCCCAGAGGAAGACGTGCTGCTGCACTGGTGACTACTCTTTGCCATGGTGGCTTTGACTTGTTCCCCATGCAGTCGAGTGCATACTCATATACATACGTGCATATACTACATCCTGATTGGCTGCCATAACTGTTAAAACTACAACATTTAAACCTACGGGTCTCTCTTACAAAATAGATTTTATCTCTGTGAGACTAACCTATATAAATAATAGGTTACATTTGTATATTTTTTTTACGTAATTCAACATAGTTATACCACTGCATTCTTCAGCGAGTCTCAACCTATAGTCTCCTGATGTACCTTACTGTTTCTGCAAATATCAATCGATCAAATGTATTTATGAAGCTATTTTTATTAATTTGTTTATCAGCAGTTGTCACAAAGTGCTTATGCAGTAAATGAAAGTACTTATACACTGTGGAAATGAAAATGTTCTTGTCAGGATTCATATCATACCTTAATATCAAACCTTAACATCATACCTTAATATCATACCTTAATATAATACCTTAATATTATACCTGAATATAATACCTTAATATCATACCTTAATATCATACCTTAATATCATACCTTAATATCATACCTTAATATCATACCTTAATATACATTAATTCCATCATCGGCTGATGCAAATCTGACTCAAAAATTGAAAGTGCAGAGTCCACCCATCTCAGTTATGTGTCCTTATGAGAGCAGTGTGTCTAATTATCAGGTCATTTTCTCCTCAATCTGTGAAAGAAACAACTAATCATCATAGAGATTAGATTACATATTAATAGGTTAGTCAGTGGGGAAGATCATTTGGAGATAATTTTTGCTGTAAATGTGATCGTTATGATGGATGCTCTGATTAAGAAAAGACAGGACTGTAGCACGGTGCACATGACAGGACAACAGCAAGAAAAGACAGGACTGTAGCACGGAGCACATGACAGGACAACAGCAAGAAAAGACAGGACTGTAGCACGGTGCACATGACAGGACAACAGCAAGAAAAGACAGGACTGTAGCACGGAGCACATGACAAGACAACAGCAAGAAAAGACAGGACTGTAGCACGGAGCATATGACAAGACAACAGCAAGAAAAGACAGGACTGTAGCACGGAGCATATGACAAGACAACAGCAAGAAAAGACTGTAGCACGGAGCACATGACAAGACAACAGCAAGAAAAGACTGTAGCACGGAGCACATGACAAGACAACAGCAAGAAAAGACAGGACTGTAGCACGGAGCACATGACAAGACAACAGCAAGAAAAGACTGTAGCACGGAGCACATGACAAGACAACAGCAAGAAAAGACAGGCCTGTAGCACGGAGCACATGACAAGACAACAGCAAGAAAAGACTGTAGCACGGAGCACATGACAAGACAACAGCAAGAAAAGACAGGACTGTAGCACGGTGCACATGACAAGACAACAGCAAGAAAAGACAGGACTGTAGCACGGAGCATATGACAAGACAACAGCAAGAAAAGACAGGACTGTAGCACGGAGCACATGACAAGACAACAGCAAGAAAAGACAGGACTGTAGCACGGTGCACATGACAAGACAACAGCAAGAAAAGACAGGACTGTAGCACGGAGCACATGACAAGACAACAGCAAGAAAAGACAGGACTGTAGCACGGAGCACATGACAAGACAACAGCAAGAAAAGACAGGACTGTAGCACGGAGCACATGACAAGACAACAGCAAGAAAAGACTGTAGCACGGAGCACATGACAAGACAACAGCAATAAAAGACTGTAGCACGGAGCACATGACAGGACAACAGCAAGAAAAGACTGTAGCACGGAGCACATGACAAGACAACAGCAAGAAAAGACAGGACTGTAGCACGGAGCACATGACAGGACAACAGCAAGAAAAGACTGTAGCACGGAGCACATGACAAGACAACAGCAAGAAAAGACTGTATCACGGAGCACATGACAAGACAACAGCAAGAAAAGACTGTAGCACGGAGCACATGACAAGACAACAGCAAGAAAAGACTGTAGCACAGAGCACATGACAGGACAACAGCAAGAAAAGACTGTAGCACGGAGCACATGACAGGACAACAGCAAGAAAAGACTGTAGCACAGAGCACATGACAGGACAGCAGCAAGAAAAGACTGTAGCACGGAGCACATGACAGGACAACAGCAAGAAAAGACTGTAGCACGGAGCACATGACAGAACAACAGCAAGAAAAGACTGTAGCACAGAGCACATGACAGGACAACAGCAAGAAAAGACTGTAGCACGGAGCACATGACAAGACAACAGCAAGAAAAGACAGAACAGGTTCATAAACCAACCTGCTACATCCCCTGGGGGGACAGAGAACAGAGAAAGGATGGATGCTATAAAGTACGACAAATCACATTTTATTTGTTACATGCGCCGAATACAACAGGTGTAGACCTTACAGTGAAATTCATACTTACAAGCCCTTAAACAACAATGCAGTTTTAAGTACTTAAAAAAAAATATATACATATATAATAATAATAATAAATAAATAAAAGTAACAAGTAATTAAAGAGCAGCAGTAAAATAACAATAGTGAGGCTATATACAGGGGGTACCGGTACAGAGTCAGTACTGTGTGATGCATCCACCCTCTGGCTTGCTGTCTCCTGATGTTGTTGTCAGACATTGGTAGGTAGCATACAAGACAACAGCAGGAAAAGACAGAACACAGATGATATATTATAACAGTATGGTGTGATCAATTATTAGACAGTATGGGACAGCATGGGTGGTATAACTAGAACAGAACAGTCTGAGACAGTAGGGGTGGGACACCATGGGTGGTATAACTAGAACAGAACAGTCTGAGACAGCAGGGGTGGGACAGCATGGGTGGTATAACTAGAACAGAACAGTCTGAGACAGTAGGGGTGGGACACCATGGGTGGTATAACTAGAACAGAACAGTCTGAGACAGTAGGGGTGGGACACCATGGGTGGTATAACTAGAACAGGACAGTCTGAGACAGTAGGGGTGGGACACCATGGGTGGTATAACTAGAACAGAACAGTCTGAGACAGCAGGGGTGGGACACCATGGGTGGTATAACTAGAACAGGACAGTCTGAGACAGTAGGGGTGGGACACCATGGGTGGTATAACTAGAACAGAACAGTCTGAGACAGCAGGGGTGGGACAGCATGGGTGGTATAACTAGAACAGAACAGTCTGAGACAGTAGGGGTGGGACAGCATGGGTGGTATAACTAGAACAGAACAGTCTGAGACAGTAGGGGTGGGACACCATGGGTGGTATAACTAGAACAGGACAGTCTGAGACAGTAGGGGTGGGACACCATGGGTGGTATAACTAGAACAGAACAGTCTGAGACAGCAGGGGTGGGACAGCATGGGTGGTATAACTAGAACAGAACAGTCTGAGACAGTAGGGGTGGGACAGCATGGGTGGTATAACTAGAACAGGACAGTCTGAGACAGCAGGGGTGGGACAGCATGGGTGGTATAACTAGAACAGGACAGTCTGAGACAGTAGGGGTGGGACACCATGAGTGGTATAACTAGAACAGGACAGTCTGAGACAGCAGGGGTGGGACAGCATGGGTGGTATAACTAGAACAGAACAGTCTGAGACAGTAGGGGTGGGACACCATGGGTGGTATAACTAGAACAGGACAGTCTGAGACAGTAGGGGTGGGACACCATGGGTGGTATAACTAGAACAGAACAGTCTGAGACAGCAGGGGTGGGACAGCATGGGTGGTATAACTAGAACAGAACAGTCTGAGACAGTAGGGGTGGGACAGCATGGGTGGTATAACTAGAACAGGACAGTCTGAGACAGCAGGGGTGGGACAGCATGGGTGGTATAACTAGAACAGGACAGTCTGAGACAGTAGGGGTGGGACACCATGAGTGGTATAACTAGAACAGGACAGTCTGAGACAGCAGGGGTGGGACAGCATGGGTGGTATAACTAGAACCGAACACTGGTCTATCAAAATCATATCAAATGTTATTGATCACATACACATATTTAGCATTTAGTTATTGCAGGTGTAGTGAAAAGCTTGTGTTCCTAGCTCCAACACTGTGGTAATATCAATTCAGAACAATATACATATTTAAAAGTAAAATCATGAAATGAATAATTGTAGAAATATTAAGATGAGCAATGCCGGAGTCCGGAGTATGTACAGTATATATATATGGGATGTATAGACATTATGGACAGTATGTGGATAGAATATGTAGTATATCTGAGGAATACGTAGGATAGAATGGTATATGTACAGCAATAGTTAAATAGGATGAACTTGACTAGAACACAGTATATACATATGAAGTGGGTAAAAAAGTATGTAAGCATTACCAAAGTGACCAGTGTTCCATTATTAAAGTGACCGGTTTTCCCATTACAAAAGTGACCAGTGTTCCATTATTAAAGTGACCGGTTTTCCCATTACAAAAGTGACCGGTTTTCCATTATTAAAGTGACCAGTGTTCCATTATTAAAGTGACCAGTGTTCCATTATTAAAGTGACCAGTGTTCCATTATTAAAGTGACCAGTGTTCCATTATTAAAGTGACCAGTGTTCCTTGTCTATGTACATAGGGCAGCAGTAGGAATGGGACAGCGTGGGTGTTATAACTAGAACAGAACAGTCTGAGACAGTAGGGGTGGGACAGCATGGGTGTTATAACTAGTACAGAACAGTGAGATCTATCATCATCAGACAGAGTCTATGACACAGAAAGGGAGTAGACTTATGATTAATAGCAATGTTCTAAAGATGTATGGGTAGTTCTTTTTATGAAGTGTTCTGTTGGAATGCTTTCTCAGCAGTTTTAGTTTACAGAGAGAGAGAGAGAGAGAGAGAGAGAGAGAGAGAGAGAGAGAGAGAGAGAGAGAGAGAGAGAGGGAGAGAGAGGGAGAGAGAGGGGAGAGAGAGAGAGAGAGAGAGAGAGAGAGAGAGAGAGAGAGAGAGAGAGAGAGAGAGAGAGAGAGAGAGAGGTAATTGGTGGAGTCAGCAAGTCAGGAGGAGCAACAACAAGGGCCTGTACCAGGGAGCTGTCACATCCGTCTCCCAAATGGAGCTTACTGTAGGTGCCTTGCCGGGAGACACAGAGTGCGTCCCAAATGGCTCCCTATTTCCTTTGGAGTGCACTACTTTCGGCCAGGGCCCATAGGGGCCCATAGGGCTCTGATCAAAAGTAATGCACTACATTGAAAAGGGTGCCATTTGGGACACAGACATAGATAGGAGCCTGTTTGGTGACTTGCTAGGCTAGCCTTATCATATGTCATAGATAGGGACCTGTGTGGTGGCTTACTAGGCTAGCCTTCTCATATGTCATAGATAGGGGCCTGTGTGGTGGCTTACTAGGCTAGCCTTCTCATATGTCATAGATAGGGGCCTGTGTGGTGGCTTACTAGGCTAGCCTTCTCATATGTCATAGATAGGGACCTGTGTGGTGGCTTACTAGGCTAGCCTTCTCATATGTCATAGATAGGGGCCTGTGTGGTGGCTTACTAGGCTAGCCTTCTCATATGTCATAGATAGGGGCCTGTGTGGTGGCTTACTAGGCTAGCCTTCTCATATGTCATAGATAGGGGCCTGTGTGGTGGCTTACTAGGCTAGCCTTCTCATATGTCATAGATAGGGGCCTGTGTGGTGGCTTACTAGGCTAGCTTTATCATATGTCATAGATAGGGGCCTGTGTGGTGGCTTACTAGGCTAGCCTTATCATATGTCATAGATAGGGAACTGTGTGGTGGCTTGCTAGGCTAGCCTTATCATTTAGGGGTGGCAGGTAGCCTAGTGGTTAGAGCATTGGGCCAGTAACCGAAAGGTTGCTAGATCGAATTCCTGAGCTGACAAGGTAATAATCTGTCGATCTGCCCCTGAACAAGGCAGTTAACCCACTGTTCCTAGGCCATCATTATAAATAAGAATTTATTCTTAACTGACTTGCCTAGTTAAATAAAATTTAAAAAATCATGTCATAGCTAGGGGCCTGTGTGGTGGCTTGCTAGGCTAGCCTTGTGATATATCATAGATAGGGGCCTGTGTGGTGGCTTGCTAGTCTAGCCTTATCATATAGCTCTACTTCTGATTTGTATGTTGTATTTCTTTTATAAAATGGACATTGAAGTCTTCAAGGCTAGTGGCTTGCAGCAGGGTGGGATGTATGCTCTGAGAAAGTAGTGTAGGGAAGCTAAGACTGGGTTCAGTGTTTCGTGTTTCGCATTGTGGTTGCAGCCAAAAGGCAAAGCCATGGTTAGAATACGATGGGCTTCCCATACAAGAAAATACCCTGAAGGCTATATCTAAATCCTTAGACTAGTATTACATATGGACTTCTCAAAAAGGAAATTATATTCATTTCAGAATGATAGAACATCTATGATTAAAAAGTACTTAACAGATACAGTATAACCTTATCCTATCTATCAGTTTAGCCTATCTATCAGATTATCCTATCTATCAGATTATACTATCTATCAGATTATACTATCTATCAGATTATCCTATCTATCAGATTATACTATCTATCAGATTATACTATCTATCAGATTATACTATCAATCAGATTATACTATCTATCAGATTATACTATCTATCAGATTATACTATCAATCAGATTATCCTAGCTATCAATGTATCCTATCTATCAGTTTATCCTGTCTATCAGCGTATCCTAGCTATCAGCGTATCCTAGCTATCAGCGTATCCTGTCTATCAGCTTATCCTGTCTATCAGCTTATCCTGTCTATCAGCGTATCCTGTCTATCAGCGTATCCTAGCTATCAGCTTATCCTATCTATCATCTTATCATGTATATTAGCTTATCCTATCTATCAGTTTACCATGTATATTAGCTTATCCTATCTATCAGCTTATCGTGTATATTAGCTTATCCTATCTATCATCTTACCATGTCTATTAGCTTATCCTATCTATCAGTTTATCATGTATATTAGATTATCTTATCTATCAGTTTATCGTGTATATTAGCTTATCCTATCTATTCAGACCAATGTGCCAGATGTGTATGCTAGCCTAGGCCTTGCTCCAGCAGGTGATACTGTATCTGGGTTGAATCGTGGTGCCTTGGCCCTGACAGCACCTCTCTGCTCCACACTCCCATTAAAGTACTTGTGATAATCGTCCCTGAGAAGGGCTGCTTCCCAAAGGCACCCTATTCCCTATATCGGCCCTGATCAAAAGTAGTGTACTATGTAGGGAATAGGGTACCATTTGAGATAAAATGAGAGGAGGCAGGAAGCAGAATCCAGGCCAGTCATTTCCCCTCGACTCTCTGCTTCCTCCATCCCCGGCCCATCCACCACTATGAACTGAAGGATTCCATTTGGCCGAAGACAAACCATAAATCAACCCTTCCAAAGTAATAGATGTTGATCAGCACCACTTCCAGATATCAATTGTTTTACAACCCGTGGCCAATGAGGGGGAGAGGGAGAAATGGAGGAGAGGGAGGGGGGTGTGACGTGTGACGTGCCCAGCATCAAGGCTATGTTGGCAGGATGTTATGTGGAGCTTCAGTGATGTATCCCAGCATCAAGGCTATGTTGGCAGGATGTTCTGTGGAGGTTCAGTGATGTATCCCAGCATCAAGGCTATGTTGGCAGGATGTTCTGTGGAGGTTCAGTGATGTATCCCAGCATCAAGGCTATGTTGGCAGGATGTTCTGTGGAGGTTCAGTGATGCATCAAAAAGAAAGAGCCTCCTGTCTCTCTGCGCCGGAAATCTTCCACAAGCCTGCGGTAATTCCCCCCTCCCGCCTTCTGTCTCCCTTTCTCCGTGTCTTCCCCTTCTTCCTTTCTCTCCCCTGCAGAATGACTCGTGGGGTAAGCAGTACTCGTACGCACTCTTCAAGGCCATGAGTCACATGCTGTGTATCGGGTACGGCGCCCGGGCTCCCGTCAGCATGTCCGACCTGTGGATCACCATGCTCAGTATGATCGTGGGCGCCACCTGCTACGCCATGTTCGTGGGTCATGCCACCGCTCTCATCCAATCACTAGACTCCTCCCGCAGGCAGTACCAAGAGAAGGTACGTAGTTCAGACTGTTATGTAACGTAATACAATTATATAATGTCATGTTTTTATTATTATCCTTATGTTTTAATTATCAATCTACTCAATATTTTGGTACACCTGTTTTGGTTTACCATGTTGCGTTATTCTCATTTTCGTCATAAGGTAAGTGGAGTATTATTTTCAAAGCTTTTATATTTTATCTAAACGGATAATGCTTATTTCTCCCAGGTAGATTAGGCCTCTGCTATCTAGGCCTGTGTTTTAGGGGTTGTGTAAAGCACTCACAAATTATAATACCCCCCCCCCCCCCCCCCCCCCCCGTTCACTGGCTCTGAAAGAGGATTTCCAAAAGCCCCCACGGATCCCAAACAGCCCCTGGGGTGAAGCGGTTCCCAGACAGAACTACATGTTTGGGATGTTCTGGATCGACGTGCACTATGACTGTATCCAATATGGGACCCTATTTTCTACATAATGCATCTCTGGTCTAAAGTAGAGCACTATGTTAGGAATAGGGTGCAATTTGGGACGCAACCCATCACTGTTTGGGTGCTTTTAGGGAACACTTTGAGGGGAGATTCTGTAATCTAGATCAGCCCCTGGATATTGTGGGAACTGGAACACACTGTCGTGCACGTCGATCCAGAGCATCCCAAAAAATGCTCAATGGGTGACATGTCTGGTGAGTATGCAGGCCATGGAAAACTGGGAAATGTTCAGCTTTCAGGAATTGTGTACAGATCCTTGCAATATGGGGCTGTGCTGAAACATGACTTGAAGGCGACGGATAAATGGCATGACAATGGGCCTCAGGAACTCGTCGCGGTATCTCTGTGCATTCAAATTGCCCTCAATAAAATGCAACTGTGTTCGTTGTCTGTAGCTTATGCCTGCCCAAACCATAACCCCACCGCCACCATGGGGCACTCTGTTCACACCGTTGACATCAGCAAACAGCTCCCCCACACAACGCCATACACGTGATCTGCAGTTGTGAGGTCGATTGGACGCACTGCCAAATTCTATAAAACGACGTTGGAGGCGGCTTATGGTACATTACTAAACATTAAATTATTCCTGCAGTCAACATGCCAATTGCACGCTCCCTCAAAACTTCGGACATCTGTGGCATTGTGTTGTGTGACAAAACTGCACATTTTTAGAGTGGCCTTTTAGTGTCCCCAGCACAAGGTGCACCTGTGTAATGATCATGCTGTTTAATAATCAGCTTCTTGATATGCCACACTTGTCAGGTGGATGGATTATCTTGGCGTATAGAACATTTCCGGGTTATTTTATTTCAGCTCTTGAAACATAGGACCAGCACTTATATTTTTGTTTCGGTATATTATATATATAATCACTGTACCTATTAATTTGTCCTCCTGACCATCATGGTGAGATAATCACTACCCATATTTATCTGTCCTGAATCTGATCCTTAGATGTAATAATCTGTGCCAGCTCTGACCCTTGGATAGGTTTGTTAGTAGGCTCCCCTACTAGTGACCTAACTAACCAACCATAATAATATTTTCTAGAGCTAACCTTTGGGTAGATTGATAACTGTGGCATAAGTAGCAGGTAGCCTAGTGGTTAGAGCAGGTAGCCTAGTGGTTAGAGCAGGTAGCCTAGTGGTTAGAGCAGTTAGCCTAGTGGTTAGAGCAGGTAGCCTAGTGGTTAGAGCAGGTAGCCTAGTGGTTAGAGCAGGTAGCCTAGTGGTTAGAGCAGGTAGTCTAGTGGTTAGAGCAGGTAGCCTAGTGGTTAGAGCAGGTAGCCTAGTGGTTAGAGCAGGTAGCCTAGTGGTTAGAGCAGGTAGCCTAGTGGTTAGAGCAGGTAGACTAGTGGTTAGAGCAGGTGGCTTAGTGGTTAGAGCAGGTAGCCTAGTGGTTAGAGCAGGTAGACTAGTGGTTAGAGCAGGTAGTGGTTAGAGCAGGTAGCCTAGTGGTTAGAGCGTTGGGCCACTAACCGAAAGGTTGCGGGATCGAATCCCCGTGCTGACAAGGTAAAAATCTGTCGTTCTGCCCCTGAGCAAGGCAGGTAACCCACTGTTCCCCGGGTGCCCGAAGACTTGGATGACAATTAAGGCAGCCCCCAGCATCTCTCTGAATCAGAGGGGTTGGGTTAAATGGGGAAGACACATTTCAGTTGAATGTATTCAGTTGTACCACTGACAAGGTATCCTCCTTTCCCACTCTATGACTGTAGCCATCATAACCTGTACTGATTGTGACCCTTGGGGAGATCTTCTCACCGTAGGTAAAGAAGCAAAGAACTGTAGGCTCACCTCTATTCCATCAGTTCCCTTATCTTCGCTACCTTATTGTTTCTCTGGTCCTACAGACATTTTCATTCTGATCAATAACCAATTGATCAGTTGACTAATAGGTTTGATGTGGGTTTTTCCACCATAAATTACACAGGTGAACATTTTTTCATTTTCAACAGTAAAATATTGTCAGGAATTTGTTAATGCATCAATTTGCTGAAACGTAGTTTGATTGGACCCTGATGAAAAATGGAAGGTCTAATGAGCTGCCCCATACACTCAAGCTGGATTGAACACACACACACACACACACACACACACACACACACACACACACACACACACACACACACACACACACACACACACACACACACATCAATTACCCTGTCTAGGTTAGCCTGCCTGCCTGCCTGACTATTGTTCATTATCACTTGAAGACACCTCGTTGCCAGGCAGAGCAGAGTCACCTTGGACGTGACAATGACGAGGCAAAGACAAATTGACAAAGCAGTTTTTTAAAATGTACATTCACCTCCTAAAAGCATCAGCCGTTAATCGTTTATTGAAATATGATGTCAGTCTGACCTTGCTAGATTAGAAATCCCATGGTCAATAACAGATAGACAAGTTATTAAAGACAGACACACACACACACACACACACACACACACACACACACACACACACACACACACACACACACACACACACACACACACACACACACACACACACACACACACACACACACACACACACACACACAAAACAATTACCCTGTCCAGGTTAGCCTGTCTGCCTGTCTGCCTGTCTGCCTGCCTGCCTGCGTGACTGCTGCAGTCTTATCACCTGAGGACACCTTGTTGCTAGGCAGAGCAGAGTCAAATAGACAAGGCTGAAAAGACATTGGTTTCATCCCAAATGGTATCCATATAGTAAACTTGTTTTGACCAGGGTCCATAGGGCTGTAAAGGGAATACCGTGCCAAATGGGATGGGTGTCAGGGGGGAGGGGCTTGGTGTCAGGGGGAGGGGGGCTATGTGTCAGGGGGAGGGGCTATGTGTCAGGGGGAGGGGCTTGGTGTCAGAGGGAGGGGCTAGGTGTCAGGGGGAGGGGCTAGGTGTCATGGGGAGGGGCTAGGTGTCAGTCAGGGGAATGGGATATGTGTCAGGGGGTGTCTTCACACCGATCAGTCTCACAGCCACACCGGTCGGTCTCACAACCACACCGGTCAGTCTCACAGCCACACCGGTCGGTCTCACAGCCACACCGGTCGGTCTCACAGCCACACCGGTCGGTCTCACAACCACACCGGTCAGTCTCACAGCCACACCGGTCGGTCTCACAGCCACACCGGTTGGTCTCACAGCCACACCGGTTGGTCTCACAGCCACACCGGTTGGTCTCACAGCCACACCGGTCGGTCTCACAACCACACCGGTCGGTCTCACAGCCACACCGGTCGGTCTCACAGCCACACCGGTTGGTCTCACAGCCACACCGGTTGGTCTCACAGCCACACCGATCAGTCTCACAGCCATACCGGTCGGTCTCACAACCACACCGGTCAGTCTCACAGCCACACCGGTTGGTCTCACAGCCACCCCGGTCAGTCTCACAGCCATACCGGTCGGTCTCACAACCACACCGGTCAGTCTCACAGCCACACCGGTTGGTCTCACAGCCACACCGGTTGGTCTCACAGCCACCCCGGTTGGTCTCACAGCCACACCGGTCGGTCTCACAGCCACACCGTCGGTCTCACAGCCACAGCCCTGCTCAGATCAGAGATGACAGATCCACTGTCTCAAGGGCTTTTCACACTAATGAGCCAAACTGAGCCAAGCAGTAAGGAGCTCTCCTTGTTACACATCCACCATAGTTGCTGTAACCGTACTGGAAAGGACGACGTGAAAGAATCTATCAGAGCCAGCACAGTTTGGTCTGGGTCGGGGCAATGGTTTGAACAGGGTACCAGTGTAGGAGGGCACAGAGATGCATGGGCCATCTGATAAACAGCCCTGCCCAGGACCTTCTGGGCTGGCTACTACTGGTCCACCTCTTTAACCTCCGGGCTTCCTACAACCCTACATGCAGCAGACAGCGTGATAGTGTGATTTGATTTGACCATTTCAAATACATACAAATATTACTCCTGGCAACAGATACCCAAAAGACTTGTTCCATTGTGGTTGTCCAATGTGAGCCGCCATAGGAATGGTGGGAATGCACAGCCATCTATGGGCCAGTATGAACTGATAATGGTGGGAATGCACAGCCATCTATGGGCCAGTATGAACTGATAATGGTGGGAATGCACAGCCATCTATGGGCCAGTATGAACTGATAATGGTGGGAATGCACAGCCATCTATGGGCCAGTATGAACTGATAATGGTGGGAATGCACAGCCATCTATGGGCCAGTATGAACTGATAATGGTGGGAATGCACAGCCATCTATGGGCCAGTATGAACTGAAAGTGCTGCTTCTGACAGCATGGTACTGTAGAATGATAGCCTTGTGTGGATTTCCTGCATCACCGTGCAGAGAAGGAGAACAGTAGAAGAAATGGCTATGGAAGGTTTCACCCTCTGGTCGTTTTCTCCTCTGCCTGCTGTGCCCCAGCTGGGGGAGGAAGTAGGGAGGCGTGGGCAAGAGGCCTGCACTGAGATGGCCTGATGCTGGGAAACTCTACATGGCCCTGGCCCTGACAGCGGAAGAAACACGATGCAGCTGGAACACAGTCGTTTCATAAGACATTTCAGATGCGTACTGTACATAGAACCGGACTTGACTATATTACAACATCCCAGATGTGATAATACCCATTTATCCATAGATAAATGTACAATATAATACTCAATTTAATTCTGTGCATCTAACTTCTTATTTACATTTAAGTCATTTAGCAGACGCTCTTATCCAGAGCGACTTACTTACTTACTTTTTTTTACCTTTATTTAACTAGGCAAGTCCGTTAAGAACAAACTCTTATTTTCAATGATGGCCTAGGAACAGTGGGTTAACTGCCTTGTTCAGGGGCAGAACGACAGATTTGTACCTTGTCAGCTCGGGGATTTGAACTTGCAACCTTTCGGTTACTAGCCCAACGCTCTAACCACTAGGCTACCCTGCCGCCCCATGCCGTCTTATGAAATGCTGTGTTGTCTGTAATGGAACGTTCCGTCTCTGTCCGGAAGGATATAATCAGTAATTGTATTGTCCATACCTGATTCTCTGTAACATAATATAGCTAACTTAATGTTTTTTTTATTAGGATACATTGCACCATGCAGTAAATATCATTTTAATGAGGACAATACCTGTAAATATGTATGGAGAAATGCAACTTTATAAATATTATTAACATTGCAACTATTGACTCTCAAACAATTTCTCCAGCTTTTATTGTCTCTTAAGATACTTCTAGGATCATTTAAGTTTGCAACAGCCATACATTCTTCTGAGGATGGTTTCTAGAAGGGCTGAGAACACGGCAGCATCTTGATGGTGAAAAGGGTATATTTACCTATTTACCTCAGAGAACATTGGGTATTCACAGGAGAACAACACTTATTAACGGTTCAAACGTTCTGAGAATGTATTAATGTTCCCGAGAACCTGGGATGGATTAAGCGTCCTCCTCTGTCCTCAAAGACATTCTGTACTTTGCATGTAATGAGCAAGGCAAGAGTACATACTGTCTTTCTTTCAGCAGCGAGCACAAAGCATATTCATTCCTATGTTGGGAATGTGACTCGTCATGATGATGCATTGCAGATTTGAAATTATTCACAGTAAACATGCGTAGAGGCCTCATAAACAATAACACATTATTTTTGAAGGCTACCTACATAACGATGTCATGAACACATGTATAAACAAGATAGATTATTCATAAATGATTATGACATGGACAAGTCAGATGGAATACATAACTTCTCTAACCAGACGTGACCAAACCACACCTCAACATATCTCACACGCAGTCACAGAGAGTCCCGTTCTAAATGTAAACATGTCAGATACTCTCAGACTTGACCGTGTACCTGGAATAAATCGATTCACCTCAAAACAAAACCTGGTCCCTCATCATCTCGCCGCGGCTGTGGAGAATCAATGTGAAACCACCGTGTGACGGGACCTGTGTTTTCTCTTTTAAACAGTTTTTTTTTTTTTGCACAAAATCTGCGTTGTGATGTTACTGTGTATGCTGCTTCCTGAGGCTACCGTTAGTTTCTGTTCACGCCTCATGCTGACACCCTTACCTGAGGTTGTGTGTGTGTGTCAGAGCAGAGCAGCTATCTCCTGATTTAAATAGATGAGCTGCTGAAGGACCCCCCTCTCTCTCTCTCTCTCTCTCTCTCTCTCTTTGTCGGTCTGCGCTCTCTCTAACTCCCTGTAGACAATGCCCCAATCTCTATTTGCATACATCATTGGCCTAATAGAGGTCCGTCGTGTCCGTGTGTGATGTTAATTTGGCCGGGAGTCAATACCTACAAGCCTGTGGTACCTTGACTTTTACAGCCGTGTGTAATTTTAGCACCTAATGCTTTGATTAGGCCATTTACTTTCTCAGACTACGCTTTCCATGACATCGGACTATTGGAGAGAATTGGAAAATGGAAAGAGTCCTGTCTAGTCTGTGTCAGTCCATGCATACATGATGAAAGATAATGTGTAGCATTGCAGTTTATCTGCAGGAGAGCAGGTTTCTCCTACCTGGTCTAGGTTTTTATCTCAAATGCCACCCTATTCCCTATATAGTGCACTACTATTGACCAGAGTCTCCCTATGAGCCCTGGTTAAAAGTAGTAAACTATATAGGGAATAGGGTAGCATTTGGGATGCAGAACTGGCCTTCTCGACGGGACAGCAGGGAGGATTTACATGGGGGTTGGTGTGAAGAGTGACTCAGCTGTTTTTTTTCCACCTAATTTCCTCATTCTGATGCACAGTCAGTATCCCTCCCCTGGGCGCATCACAGCCAACGGTGATGAGAGAGACTGACTCCAGATCAGATGTTGAGACAGATGAATGACTCCACTGGAGACAACGGACAGCATCCTGATGAGAGAGACTGACTCCAGATCAGATGTTGAGACAGATTAATGACTCCACTGGAGACCACAGACAGCATCCTGATGAGAGAGACTGACTCCAGATCAGATGTTGAGACAGACATCTCAAATTAAATCAATTGTTATTTAAAGTGCATTTAAAACAGCAACACACTAAAACAGCAACACACTAAAACAGTAACACACTAAAACAGTAACACACTAAAACAGTAACACACTAAAACAGCAACACACTAAAACAGTAACACACTAAAACAGTAACACACTAAAACAGCAACACACTAAAACAGTAACACACTAAAACAGTAACACACTAAAACAGCAACACACTAAAACAGCAACACACTAAAACAGCAACACACTAAAACAGTAACACACTAAAACAGTAACACTAAAACAGCAACACACTAAAACAGCAACACACTAAAACAGCAACACACTAAAACAGTAACACACTAAAACAGCAACACACTAAAACAGTAACACACTAAAACAGTAACACACTAAAACAGCAACACACTAAAACAGTAACACACTAAAACAGTAACACACTAAAACAGTAACACACTAAAACAGTAACACACTAAAACAGTAACACTAAAACAGTAACACACTAAAACAGCAACACACTAAAACAGTAACACACTAAAACAGCAACACACTAAAACAGTAACACACTAAAACAGTAACACACTAAAACAGCAACACACTAAAACAGCAACACACTAAAACAGTAACACACTAAAACAGTAACACACTAAAACAGCAACACACTAAAACAGTAACACACTAAAACAGTAACACACTAAAACAGCAACACACTAAAACAGCAACACACTAAAACAGCAACACACTAAAACAGTAACACACTAAAACAGTAACACTAAAACAGCAACACACTAAAACAGCAACACACTAAAACAGCAACACACTAAAACAGTAACACACTAAAACAGCAACACACTAAAACAGTAACACACTAAAACAGTAACACACTAAAACAGCAACACACTAAAACAGCAACACACTAAAACAGTAACACACTAAAACAGTAACACACTAAAACAGTAACACACTAAAACAGTAACACACTAAAACAGTAACACACTAAAACAGCAACACACTAAAACAGCAACACACTAAAACAGCAACACACTAAAACAGTAACACTAAAACAGTAACACACTAAAACAGCAACACACTAAAACAGTAACACACTAAAACAGTAACACACTAAAACAGTAACACTAAAACAGTAACACACTAAAACAGCAACACACTAAAACAGTAACACACTAAAACAGTAACACACTAAAACAGTAACACTAAAACAGCAACACACTAAAACAGCAACACACTAAAACAGTAACACACTAAAACAGCAACACACTAAAACAGCAACACACTAAAACAGCAACACACTAAAACAGTAACACACTAAAACAGTAACACTAAAACAGTAACACACTAAAACAGCAACACACTAAAACAGTAACACACTAAAACAGTAACACACTAAAACAGTAACACTAAAACAGCAACACACTAAAACAGCAACACACTAAAACAGTAACACACTAAAACAGCAACACACTAAAACAGTAACACACTAAAACAGTAACACACTAAAACAGCAACACACTAAAACAGTAACACACTAAAACAGTAACACACTAAAACAGTAACACTAAAACAGTAACACACTAAAACAGCAACACACTAAAACAGTAACACACTAAAACAGTAACACACTAAAACAGCAACACACTAAAACAGCAACACACTAAAACAGTAACACTAAACAGTAACACACTACACACTAAAACAGCAACACACTAAAACAGTAACACACTAACACAGCAACACACTAAAACAGTAACACACTAAAACAGTAACACACTAAAACAGCAACACACTAAAACAGTAACACACTAAAACAGTAACACACTAAAACAGCAACACACTAAAACAGTAACACACTAAAACAGTAACACACTAAAACAGTAACACACTAAAACAGCAACACACTAAAACAGCAACACACTAAAACAGTAACACACTAAAACAGTAACACACTAACACAGCAACACTAAAACAGCAACACACTAAAACAGTAACACACTAAAACAGTAACACACTAAAACAGCAACACACTAAAACAGTAACACACTAAAACAGCAACACACTAAAACAGCAACACTAAAACAGTAACACACTAAAACAGCAACACACTAAAACAGCAACACACTAAAACAGTAACACACTAAAACAGCAACACACTAAAACAGCAACACACTAAAACAGTAACACACTAAAACAGTAACACACTAAAACAGCAACACACTAAAACAGCAACACACTAAAACAGCAACACACTAAAACAGCAACACACTAAAACAGCAACACACTAAAACAGTAACACACTAAAACAGTAACACACTAAAACAGCAACACACTAAAACAGCAACACACTAAAACAGTAACACACTAAAACAGCAACACACTAAAACAGCAACACACTAAAACAGCAACACACTAAAACAGTAACACACTAAAACAGCAACACACTAAAACAGCAACACACTAAAACAGCAACACACTAAAACAGTAACACACTAAAACAGTAACACTAAAACAGTAACACACTAAAACAGTAACACACTAAAACAGTAACACACTAAAACAGTAACACACTAAAACAGCAACACACTAAAACAGTAACACTAAAACAGCAACACACTAAAACAGCAACACACTAAAACAGCAACACACTAAAACAGTAACACACTAAAACAGCAACACACTAAAACAGCAACACACTAAAACAGTAACACTAAAACAGCAACACACTAAAACAGCAACACACTAAAACAGTAACACACTAAAACAGTAACACACTAAAACAGTAACACACTAAACCAGTAACACACTAAAACAGTAACACACTAAAACAGTAACACACTAAAACAGTAACACACTAACACAGCAACACACTAAAACAGCAACACACTAAAACAGTAACACACTAAAACAGCAACACACTAAAACAGTAACACACTAAAACAGCAACACACTAAAACAGCAACACACTAAAACAGTAACACACTAAAACAGCAACACACTAAAACAGCAACACACTAAAACAGTAACACACTAAAACAGCAACACACTAAAACAGTAACACTAAAACAGCAACACACTAAAACAGCAACACACTAAAACAGTAACACACTAAAACAGTAACACACTAAAACAGTAACACACTAAAACAGTAACACACTAAACCAGTAACACACTAAAACAGTAACACACTAAAACAGTAACACACTAAACCAGTAACACACTAAAACAGTAACACACTAAACCAGTAACACACTAAAACAGTAACACACTAAACCAGTAACACACTAAAACAGTAACACACTAAAACAGTAACACACTAAACCAGTAACACACTAAAACAGTAACACACTAAAACAGTAACACACTAAAACAGTAACACACTAAACCAGTAACACACTAAAACAGTAACACACTAAAACAGTAACACACTAAAACAGCAACACACTAAAACAGCAACACACTAAAACAGTAACACACTAAAACAGTAACACACTAAAACAGTAACACACTAAAACAGTAACACTAAAACAGCAACACACTAAAACAGACAACACACTAAAACAGCAACACACTAAAACAGCAACACACTAAAACAGTAACACACTAAAACAGCAACACACTAAAACAGCAACACACTAAAACAGTAACACACTAAAACAGTAACACACTAAAACAGTAACACTAAAACAGCAACACACTAAAACAGTAACACACTAAAACAGTAACACACTAAAACAGTAACACACTAAAACAGCAACACACTAAAACAGCAACACACTAAAACAGTAACACACTAAAACAGTAACACACTAAAACAGTAACACACTAAAACAGTAACACACTAAAACAGCAACACACTAAAACAGCAACACACTAAAACAGCAACACACTAAAACAGCAACACACTAAAACAGCAACACACTAAAACAGCAACACACTAAAACAGTAACACACTAAAACAGCAACACACTAAAACAGCAACACACTAAAACAGTAACACACTAAAACAGCAACACACTAAAACAGTAACACACTAAAACAGCAACACACTAAAACAGTAACACACTAAAACAGTAACACTAAAACAGTAACACACTAAAACAGCAACACACTAAAACAGCAACACACTAAAACAGTAACACACTAAAACAGCAACACACTAAAACAGTAACACTAAAACAGTAACACACTAAAACAGTAACACACTAAAACAGTAACACACTAAAACAGTAACACACTAAAACAGCAACACACTAAAACAGTAACACTAAAACAGTAACACACTAAAACAGCAACACACTAAAACAGTAACACACTAAAACAGCAACACACTAAAACAGTAACACACTAAAACAGCAACACACTAAAACAGTAACACACTAAAACAGTAACACTAAAACAGTAACACACTAAAACAGCAACACACTAAAACAGTAACACACTAAAACAGTAACACACTAAAACAGCAACACACTAAAACAGTAACACTAAAACAGTAACACACTAAAACAGTAACACACTAAAACAGTAACACTAAAACAGACAACACACTAAAACAGACAACACAATTCAAATTAAAATAACACAATTATTAATCTGCTCTGTGACTCATCTCTTACTGCAGAGATTGACTCCAGATCAGATGCTGTGACAGAAGAATGACTCCATTAGGGCACAGCACCCTGTAGAGAGAATGACTCCAGACCAGTGTAGTGACAGAGGCCCCAGAAGACCTCTGCCTTTATGACAACCCCTCCTCTGAGACAACCACAGTCAAGAAACGTGGCGGTACTGAATTATATATGGAATGTCTTGAGTACATGCATTTGATCGCTTTATGTTCTCCTCTGTGTAATGTTTCATATTGAAATGACATGATTTCAGATGATAATGTGTTCTCCCTGAGACCTATTCAGTCACTGATATGGGTGTATTCGTTCTCTCTGGTTTCCGTGAGGTCATGGGTCATTGAGGTCATGGGTAACCTATATTGAGAGAGATGAGAGTGATTCTCTTCACTGTGTGAGCTGATCAGAACGGCAGCAGCCTCGCCCTGAAGGGCCTCAGGCTGTACTCCTTCCTCTGTCGACCACCTCCTACGTCCATACTCAATCCATACTATCACCCCACTGTGTCTGTGTGCGTTGTTGTTGTGAATGTTGTGTATGTTGTGAATGTTGTGTATGTTGGGTATGTGTGTGTTGTTGGTTGTGAATGCTGTGTATGTTGTGAATGTTCAGTATGTGGTGAATGTCCTTGGTTCCTACTACAACATGCCATATTGCCTGTAATGTTTGCTAATACCTTTCCTTCGAATGTTATTTTACCTCCAATTGCTTTCGGGTGCTATGTTTTTGAAGTCAATGTGACAGCCTTTGTTTTTTTGTCGGATATTTTCTATTTTCTGTTCATTTGGTTTATTGACATGATCTCTTCTCTCCATCTTTACAGTATAAACAAGTAGAGCAGTACATGTCGTTCCACAAGCTCCCAGCAGACATGCGGCAGAAGATCCATGATTACTATGAGCATCGTTATCAGGGCAAGATCTTTGACGAGGACAATATCCTGAGTGAGCTCAACGACCCGCTCAAAGAGGTGAGGAGGACGATGCCTTGTGTTGTCTATTCTATTTGACTCTTTAGTGTTTGCTAAATGGCACCCTTTTACCTAAATAGTGCACTGCTTTTGACCAGAGCCATATGGGACCCTGGTCAAAAAGTAGTGCACTCTAAAGGGAATAGGGTGACATTTGGAACGCTAAGGCTTTGTAAATGGCCGTTTGTCACAGGGTTTCATGCAAATCAAATCAAATCGTATTAGTCACATGCACCAAATACAACAGGTAGACCTTACAGTGAAATGCTGAATACAACAGGTGTAGACCTTACAGTGAAATGCTGAATACAACAGGTGTAGACCTTACAGTGAAATGCTGAATACAACAGGTGTAGACCTTACAGTGAAATGCTGAATACAACAGGTGTAGACCTTACAGTGAAATGCTTACTGACGAGCCCCTAACCAACAATGCAGTTTAGATAACAAATGAATAAAAAATATGAATAACAAATAAAAGTAACAAGTAATTAATTCTGCAACAGAGGATGGCAACCTTTCTTAATATATAATCTCTAAGCATCTCTAATTGCTTAAACATGGAGTGCTGAGTTGTTTTATCGCTAATTAATTTTCGTTTGCATTTATGATATACCAGAATTTAAACTTTATATATCATACTGGTCCATTGACTGGGTGAATTTATCAACAATGGATGATTATTGAGAAGGGTGTCTGTAAAACATGTCTCATGTGCTTTATTACAAATGTAATAGACACACTGCACAAATTGATTCACTACAGCTGGTGGAACACAAGCTAAACAGATAAATGAATTTAATTGGCGTGAAGACAGTCAGTTGCTCAAGCACACAATACACAGGTGTGAAACAAGAGAGATCGGGAAGTGAGATGACAATTTCATCTGATTAGTGTTTAGACCCATTAAGACGTCAAGCCAACCAATAGACAGACATGAGGTGTTCCCAGAGCTTTGACAATACAGAGGCCATTAAGACGTCAACCCAACCAATAGACAGACACATGAGGTGTTCCCAGAGCTTTGACAATACAGAGGCCATTAAGACGTCAACCCAACCAATAGACAGACACATGAGGTGTTCCCAGAGCTTTGACAATACAGAGGCCATTAAAACGTCAAGCCAACCAATAGACAGACACATGAAGTGTTCCCAGGCTGCATCACTTTACAAGTGTACAATATAGGCCTACATGGAACATGATGTCACATCAGATACAGCCGGACAGTCACAGTAAAAAAAGAAGGCAAGATACATTTAAGTTTCTTAAATTCAGTGACCAATTTAAGGCTGTCTTTGTTCGTTGTGTCAACCTTCTACCTGCTTCATAGTTGGCTGCCCTCTCTGTATGAGCAGATAAGGGCTCTCATGTAGCCTAATGATGCGGAGATGGGGGATTGGAGAGGAGTAGAGAGGTGGAAATGAGGGATAGAGGAGGGAGGAGAGGGGACAGAGGGAGAAGAGAAGAGGAGGGATGTAATTGCCTATGTCTCTCATGTAACCCCATTAAGTCACCAACCAGAATGAGACATATTGGAGCACAGTATTGCCTGGCCCAGCACAGGAAAGGGTAATCTCCACAGTATTGTAGATCACAGCACAGGAAACCATATATCTACACAGAACAGTAGAGCACATGACAGCATTAACACAGTAGAGCACATGGCAGCATTAACACAGTAGAGCACATGACAGCATTAACACAGTAGAGCACATGACAGCATTAACACAGTAGAGCACATGGCAGCATTAACACAGTAGAGCACATGGCAGCATTAACACAGTAGAGCACATGGCAGCATTAACACAGTAGAGCACATGGCAGCATTAACACAGTAGAGCATATGGCAGCATTAACACAGTAGAGCACATGGCAGCATTAACACAGTAGAGCACATGACAGCATTAACACAGTAGAGCACATGGCAGCATTAACAACAGTAGAGCACATGGCAGCATTAACACAGTAGAGCACATGGCAGCATTAACACAGTAGAGCACATGACAGCATTAACACAGTAGAGCACATGGCAGCATTAACACAGTAGAGCACATGGCAGCATTAACACAGTAGAGCATATGGCAGCATTAACAACAGTAGAGCACATGGCAGCATTAACACAGTAGAGCACATGGCAGCATTAACACAGTAGAGCACATGGCAGCATTAACACAGTAGAGCACATGGCAGCATTAACACAGTAGAGCACAAGCATAGGTCTGTACAGCAGAGTAAAGCGAAGCCCAGATAACCCAGTCTTGCCCACAATACTGAGAACAAGACAGATCCACAGAGCACTGAACTGGCCAGGAATGCATATTTCATCCCATCCCAGCAGAGCAGAGCATAGTACAGCTCAGCTCAAATAGGTTAATCTCAGCTCAACTCAGCTCAAATAGATTAATCTCAGCTCAAATAGATTAATCTCAGCTCAGATAGATTAATCTCAGCTCAGATAGATTAATCTCAGCTCAGATAGATTAATCTCAGCTCAGGTATATTAATCTCAGCTCAGATAGATTAATCTCAGCTCAGATAGATTAATCTCAGCTCAGATAGGTTAATCTCATCTCAGGTCAGATAGGTTAATCTCATCTCAGCTCAGATAGGTTAAAATCAGCTCAGCTCAGCTAGGTTAATCTCAGCTCAGTTTAGCTGGGTTCATCTCAGCTCAGCTAGGCTCATCTCAGCTCAGCTCAGATAGATTAATCTCAGCTCAGGTAAATTCAGCTCAGCTATGTTAATCTCAGCTCAGATCGGTTAATCTCAGCTCAGCTCAGATAGGCTAATCTCAGCTCAGCTATGTTAATCTCAGCTCAGCTCAGATCGGTTAATCTCAGCTCAGCTATGTTAATCTCAGCTCAACTCAGATAGGTTAATCTCAGCTCAGCTATGTTAATCTCAGCTCAGCTCAGATCGGTTAATCTCAGCTCAGCTATGTTAATCTCAGCTCAGCTATGTTAATCTCAGCTCAGCTCAGATCGGTTAATCTCAGCTCAGCTATGTTAATCTCAGTTCAACTCAGATAGGTTAATCTCAGCTCAGCTATGTTAATCTCAGTTCAACTCAGATAGGTTAATCTCAGCTCAGCTATGTTCAGCTCAGTATATCACAGCAGGCATCACACAGCACAACAGAGACAACCAGACATAGAGTGCCTTCAGAAAGTATTCACACCCCTTGACTTTTTCCACATTTTGTTGTGTTACAGCCTTAATTTAAAATGGATACAATTTAGATGTTGTGTCACTGGCCTACACACAATACCCCATAATGTAAGTAGAATGATGTTTTTCTGAATTTTTACAAATTAATTATAAATGATAAGCTGAAATGTCTTGAGTCAATAAGTATTCGACCTCTTTGCTATGGCAAGCCTAATTAAGTTCAGGAGTAAACATTTGCTTAACAAGTCACATAATAAGTTGCATGGACTCACTCTGTGTGCAATAATAGTTTTTAACATGATTTTTGAATGACTACCTCATCTCTGTACACCACACATACAAATGATCTGTAAGGTCCCTCAGTCGAGCGGTGAATTTCAAACACAGATTTAACCACAAAGACCAGGGAAGTTTTCCAATACCTCGCAAATAAGGGCACCTATTGGTAGATGAAAAATACATAAAATAAACGCAGACATTGAATATACTTTTGAGCATGGTGAACTTATTAATTACACTTTGGATGGTGTATCAATACACCCAGTCACTACAAAGATCCTTCCCAACTAAGTTGCCGGAAAGGAAGGAAACCACTCAGGGATTTCACCATTAGGCCAATGGTGACTTTACAACAGTTCCAGAGTACAGTATATTGGCTGTGATAGGAGAAAACTTAGGAGGATCAACAACATTCTAGTTACTCCGCAATACTAACCTAATTGACAGAGTGAAAAGAAGGAAGCCTGTAGAGAATAAAACATTTCCAAAACATGAATCCTGTTTGCAACAAGGCACTAAAGTAATACAGAGGGGAGGGGGGGGGGGGGGGGGCAAAGCAATTCACTTTTTGTCCTGAATACAAAATGTTATGTTTGGGGCAAATCCAATACATATTTTCAAGCATACTGGTGGCTGCATCATGTTATGGGTATGCTTGTAATCGTTAAGGTCTGGGGAGTGTTTAAGGATAAAATATAAATGGAATGGAGCTAAGCACAGGAAAAATGTGCTAACATATCTAAAAACATGTTTTCACTTTGTCTTTATGGGGTATGGTGTAGATGGGTAAAGAAAAAAACAAGTTCAGCCATTTTGAATTCAGGCTGTAACACAACAAAATGTGGAATTTTATTTTATTTAACCCTTATTTTACCAGGTAAGTTGACTGAGAACACATTCTCATTTACAGCAACGACCTGGGGAATAGTTACAGGGGAGAGGAGGGGGGATGAATGAGTAAATTGTAAGCTGGTGATGACTAGGTGACCATGATGGTATGAGGACCAGATTGGGAATTTAGCCAGGACACCGGGGTTAACACCCCTACTCTTACAATAAGTGCCATGGGATCTTTAGTGACCACAGAGAGTCAGGACACCCATTTAATGTCCCATTAGATGGCACCCAATGTCCCCAATCACTGCCCTGGGGCATTTGGGATATTTTTTAGACCAGAGGAAAGGGTGCCTCGTACTGGCCCTCCAACAATACTTCCAGCAGCATTTGGTCTCAAATCCAGGGACTGACCAGGACCAACCCTGCTTAGCTTCAGAAGCAAGCCAGCAGTGGGAATAAGTCATGGGGTATGAATGCTTTCTGAAGGCAGTGTATCAGGGAAGAGTGTGGGTGGGCGATGATGATGATGTTCATCCTATGGTGAGAAAACAGTTAAAGTTTCATCTCGACAATTTCTGCAGCTGGTCGGACATCGTTTCATTGCAGCTAGGCAGCTATTTATACAGCCAGGCACCGCTGCCACGGGACAGGTTTTCTGCTTTAAATAGATAAAGTCTAAAGATTGTTTCCCTAGTGGGGCTCCATCCTGGCCAAGCCGGGCTGAATACTGAGCATCTAATTCATTAATCGTTGTGCATGATTGAGGTCAGAACCCACTGCTGCTGTTGACTCAGTACTGAGCAGCACAAAACTCAGCCGAACAGGAGATTGGCTGATGTATCCTTGGCTCAGATGCTTCCATTGGAGAGTCATCATCTCTCACAGGAAGTGAGTAAGCGGTTAGTGGAACAGTGAAGGCCAAGCTCTGTCTGTCAGTCTGTCTGCATGGCAACAGAGACAGAGGAGGGGAGGCAAGCAGGCACTGCTCAGTAAACACTAACAGACCCCCATATAGGAAACAATCTCCTCCTGTTGTCTGAGATAACCAGAGAGATCATTGCCCTCTGTTGAGGGCAAGATCATCATCATCAGAGACAAGTTTCAGCACATTTTCTAGAGTACCATTTTCCTTATTCTTTAGACAAGCACCAAACTGAAAGGAAGAGCCATTCTCAAACAAACCCTGAATGACAAACAATCTCCTGTTGTTTCTGAAGAGACTGAGGTCATGGTCATCATCATCAAAGACAATAGCACCAAAAGTTACCCCAAAGAGTGATGAAAAGTGTTTTTGTACATATTACATCCATTCCAATGCAGAGACATGATGAATATTGAGATTGCATGTTGAACTTGGACGTATTCCATTAGAGTATTATAACAAATTGCATTTGATATAACCAATAACAAAAAGTAATTGGAAAACTCGCCAAGGCTATCCGTTATCACCACTCTTATTTGCCCTGATGTTCGAGCCTGACAGCAGCTATATGTAATCAAGGACTAGCAGGGGGTCAAGACAGGAAAATAATTTGCCCTAATTGACAGATACCGTTCATATCCATCAGAGAAAGGGACACTTTTGTCAAACGCCTTTCTTATAGTTTTCACAATATTTATTATGAACAATGCATCTAAAACTATATTTTTCTATCTTTTTTCCCCCAGGAAATTGTGAACTTCAACTGTCGGAAGCTGGTGGCTACCATGCCGCTGTTCGCCAACGCAGACCCCAACTTCGTGACGGGCATGTTGAGCAAGCTGAAGTTCGAGGTGTTCCAGCCCAACGATTACATCATCAGGGAGGGCACCGTGGGCAAGAAGATGTACTTCATCCAACATGGTGTGGCCAGTGTCATCACCAAGCTTAACAAAGAGATGAAGCTGACTGATGGCTCTTACTTTGGAGGTACGTAGGGAAAATAAAGACTTTGTGTGTGTGTGTGTGTGTGTGTGTGTGTGTGTGTGTGTGTGTGTGTGTGTGTGTGTGTGTGTGTGTGTGTGTGTGTGTGTGTGTGTGTGTGTTACCTGCAGTACCTTTTCTCTATTGGAAATGGATATTTGACAAACAGAGCCAAAGTGTAAGGTTAGCCATAGGGATCAAAAGTGTTTAAACAGGTACCAAGCTTAAACATGAAAAGAGAGCATTTCTTAAACCAACCCTGACAAACCCATTTAAATGCATACTCAGACCCACTCCATCCATTTAGATATATCCTGTTTTTACACATATTAAGCACTGGGTATACAGTGAATATGAATGCAACACTCAGTCAACAGTATCTCTCCAGTTTCAGTTCCTCTGCTTTCAATGTTTGTCAAGTCCCATCACTGCCGATGTAGATTCCTTTTTGGGGGGGATGGGAGTTAGCTTCTCCAATGATATAACATTAATCTGGATGGGGTGGTGGAAGGCGGGGTAGAGGGGGGTTGAAGGGGAGACAAGCCAAGCTCGGGATCAGGGCTCAGAGCACCCAGAGGACAAACAAAGGTTACATGGCTATCTGCTCTGCGTTTGGGCTCTGCAGCAGCAGCCAACTGAGAATGTCCCTTTTGCATAATTGAGGAAGTAATCCCCCCATCTCCCTAGCACGTTACATAGAACTATCAAATATTTTGCCATCGAATGATTAATTTAAAGGCAATTGTTTACATTGCCACATTTTCTCAGGCGTCTCATTTATGTCATGAAAGAGAGAGAAGCATGTTTGAACTTTTCTTAGAAAAGGGATGTGATGTTACATTTTTCATTTAATCCAAGTTCACCCCCTCCCACGGAAAGACGATTTAGGATTCTAAGAATATCTTCTGGCTGTGTGGTTTGCAAGCCTCGTGCAATCTTCCAGATAGATATGGCCTGTCTGGGGAGGAAAAAGCGGTGAATCAAAAAACAAATCAGTGGAGGATTTTTTTCATTCAAACTCCCCAGCTGTCTGAACAACCTCACATCTAATTATTTAATACCGTTGGTCCTCTAGCCCAAACTATTAATTGAATTAAAAACAGGTAACTACAGCCAAGCAATCAAAAAACGGTATCATACCTTGCTTTTGATGCATGTTAGATAAGCAAATGTACTGTATTGTAATCAAATGATTAATCCACTAGTATGACTTCACAGATTTTGTTTAGCCTTTATGTTAAAGCAACACTGTAGACAGTAGGGTTAACGCTAACTCTAGTAGACAGTGGGGTTAACTCTAACTCTAGTAGACAGTAGGGTTAACGCTAACTCTAGTAGACTGTAGGGTTAACGCTAACTCTAGTAGACAGTAGGGTTAACGCTAACTCTAGTAGACAGTAGGGTTAACCCTAACTCTAGTAGACAGGGCTGCATCTGATTAGGACATAGTGGACCAAGGGGAGTAACTAGAAACTTAAGATCGGGTCCTATAGGAGGGTATAATGAATGAGTCCCGCTGTAATTGGATTTAACAGCAGTTGGTCAATAGTGATTAACTACACACTGTGTATCTCTGTCAGATCAAGCTGCAGGGGGTATAATTGTGACTGCACGAACTTGTTCAGGTAACTCTGTTAAGATTTATTAAAGACATCTTATAAAAAGAAGTTCCAAATGAATGAATTTAAAGAAGCTGTCCGACGTTATATCGTTTTTGTTGTGACTGCCTAATATTCACTAATGTGTCATTCAACTCTGATAGCCTACTTCGAACGCCCCCATATTTTATAGACGATTACGCAGGTACACTCCAGTATTTTATAGAGACCATTTCACAGGTACTCTACAGTATTTTATAGAGACCATTTCACAGGTACACTCCACAGTATTTTATGATTTTATGGTCCTCTGGTCCTCTCAGGCAACTCATACACACCTGTGGGGGAAAGGTAAAAGACACATTTCCATTCTAACCCAATGGACAATAAAGTATTTATTCTATTTTATTCTATTCTACACAACAATTGTTTTATAGCAGTTGGCAGGGCAGCCAGGTGACAGAGACAAATAGTAGAAGTAGTTGCAGTGAGAGGGCCTGAGCTTTTTATGAGCAAAACTCATGGCAACCTAGAGACCAGTGACTTTGGAAGGTGAACCAGGGGGCAAATGAAGGCTGTAATCCAAACGGGTCACAGCGAGGGGACAGTTAGAGGCTCCTTCTAGGGATTGTTTTGTGCATATTATAATTGTCCTGCTCCTGCTCTGCACACTATGTTTGTGTCCCAAATGGTACCCTCTTCCCTATAAAGTGTGCTACTTTTGACCAGAGCCCTATAGAACTCTATTCCCTATATAGTGCACTACTTTTGACCAGATCCCTATGGAACCCTCTTCCCTATAAAGTGTACTACTTTTGACCAGAGCCCTATAGAACCCTATTCCCTATATAGTGTACTACTTTTGACCTAGACTAATATAGGGAATAGGGTGCTATTTGGGACATATCCTATATATTTATTTCCTGGGGTTATTTCCTGTCACCAGTGAATTGTGTTTAGTTGCAGCATGCTGTGTGTGATGGTGGTGTGCACTGTAAGCCCCAAACGGGAATAGAAATCAAATTGAAATGAAACAGAGCCTCCACTCTTTTTGAGGCAGCATGAAGGGTGTGTGTGTGTGTGTGTATGTGTATGTGTGTGTGTGTGTGTGTGTGTGTGTGTGTGTGTGTGTGTGTGTGTGTGTGTAGCCCGTCATTTTGCCACGCTATGCTGATGCCAGCCACCTGCTCCGGCCTGCTGCCCATCTGGTGGGTAGTGATACCCCCCCCCCCCCCCCTCTCTGTTGGTCGTTGCATAAGTATGGCATTAGGAAGTGAGCTGACTTGAGAGCAGCTGGTCCAGTCAGGAGCCTCACTACTTCCCCTCCACTGAACCACATTATCAAGCAGCATAACATAGCCCCAGATCTAGCCAAAGACAGACAGAGGACCTGGCCATAACACTGATGCAAGCCGGCTAGCTACGCCCAATGCTACTGGATAGTATTAGCATGCTAAAAGTAAATCTAACCAACAGTAATATGGAAAACTAACCAGGAACGCTATGCTAATCACTCCTGAGTCTGACTTTCTGTCGTACTGACAAACTAGCTAGAGTTAGCGTGCAAATCACTGTCGTACCGAAAAACTAGCTAGAGTTAGCATGCTAATCACTCTGTCGTACCGAAAAACTAGCTAGAGTTAGCGTGCAAATCACACTGTCGTACCGAAAAACTAGCTAGAGTTAGCATGCTAATCACTCTGTCGTACCGAAAAACTAGCTAGAGTTAGCATGCTAATCACTCTGTATTACCGAAAAACTAGCTAGAGTTAGCGTGCAAATCACACTGTTGTACCGACAAACTAGCTAGAGTTAGCATGCTAATCACTCTGTCGTACCGACAAACTAGCTAGAGTTAGCGTGCTAATCACACTCTCCCAGGTCTCACACTTCCAAGGTTGTCCAGATGTCTGCGCCTCAAGGCTGGGTGGCTATACCCCATCCCAACCAGATCTGGGTTCAGATACTATTTGAAACCTTTCAAATCTGTTGAGCGTTTGCTCTAGCCTAACAGGAGTGCCAGATAGACGTGATTTGTAGTTTACACTCCTTGTGACTATTTTATTGGTTCCATTGTGCCAGTCAAGCTCAATCAAGCCTAGATAAAGTATTTGACATGATTTCTAATAGTATGTAAACCCAGATCAGCTTGTAGTCCAGATAACTACTGTACCGTGCTGGGTGCCCGGGCTCTGTTCCCACACTGTCCACCCTGAAGGAGAGAGAATCTGAGTCCCAAATGGCACCCTATTCCTAGTGCAATACTTTTGACCTGAACCCTATGGGCCCTTGTCAAAAGTATTGTACTGTATAGGTAGTAGGGTGCTATTTGGGAAGCACCCAGAGGACAGGAGAACTAAGCTAACTGATTGTCCACTAATTTGTGAGAGTGACAGAAACACCTTCTAATTTCTCGCCAACTCAGGCATCTAACTGCTAACCTTCCTCCTTTCCTCTGGGTTGCCACCTGTCAGATAATACAATTAACTCCAGCTGCAACCAACTTTCTCTCTGCTCTCTGCTGCAATGTATTTCCAACTCTCTGCTCTCTGCTGCAATGTATTTCCAACTCTCTGCTCTCTGCTGCAATGTATTTCCAACTCTCTGCTCTCTGCTGCAATGTATTTCCAACTCTCTGCTCTCTCTCTCTTTGCTCTATCTCTGCTTTCTCTCTCTGCTCTCTCTCTCTGCTGTCTCTCTCTTTGCTCTATCTCTGTTCTCTCTCTGCTCTCTGTTGCAATGTATTTCCAACTCTCTGCTCTCTCTCTCTGCTGTCTCTCTCTGCTCTATCTCTGCTCTCTCTCTCTCGGCTGTCTCTCTCTTAGCTCTATCTCTGCTCTCTCTCTGCTCTCTCTCTCTCTTTGCTTTAACTCTGCTCTCTCTTTGCTCTATCTCTGCTCTCTCTCTCTCTCTCTCTCTCTCTGCTGTCTCTCTCTTTGCTTTAACTCTGCTCTCTCTTTGCTGTATCTCTCTTTGCTCTATCTCTGCTCTCTCTTTGCTCTATCTCTGCTCTCTCTCTCTCTCTGCTGTATCTCTCTTTGCTCTATCTCTGCTGTCTCTCTTTGCTCTATCTCTGCTCTCTCTCTCTCTGTTCAGTGTATTTCTTTAAGCTAGCTCATTATTTTTAGTGTGAAGCGATTATAGAGACGGAGGGGGTATGGTATGGTAGTGTTTCCCAAATAGCATCCTATTTCCTATATAATGCACTACTTTTGAGCAGAGCCCTAAGGAATAGGTCCCGTGTCCCGTGTGGCTCAGTTGGTAGAGCATGGCGCTTGCAAGCCAGGGTTGTGGGTTGAATTCCCACGGGGGGACCAGGGTGAATATGTATGAACTTTCCAATTTGTAAGTCGCTCTGGATAAGAGCGTCTGCTAAATGACTTAAATGTAAATGAATAGGATGCTCAGTGTTATAGCACCACATGGATTCTCTCTGTGCCAACAGAGATCGCACTTATGAGGAGCTTTTTCTATTATAACAGCACTAACACCTTGTTCACACTCACAGTTTGGGAGTCCTGTTTTCACATCCTGCAGGCTATGGCAGGCAGCTTTATAGCAGCTAACGCTTTTCACAGTAGAAATCTAGGCTGTGAATGTCAAGGGCATTGTCCTCAAACAAATGTCCAAGAATTCACGTCCCTTTCACTGTGACTTATTGTTTTGAAGAAGATATTGCGGTATTGGGACATGTTTGTCTACACACTAGCAATAAATATGAATGCTTTCATAAACTAGCTTCAGCTAGCATCAGCTAGCCACTGAGCACAAGACGGGTTTACTTTCTCAGTGGCTGTCTTTCTGATAGGTCTATTAGGATGGTTGACCCCACAGTAGTTTGTAGCAGGGTTAATCTTGTAGCAGGGGGAATCTTTGCGTTGCCTGAATTAGATCCAAGAGTTGCGTCTAATTTGAGGGGTAACATGTCCAAGGGCAGAGTCCAGTAATTACAGAACTAGCACATAATGTCCCAGTGGCTAACATGTTATACATACCATCTGAAGGTCTGAGATAAGGGCCAGGGACAAGGGTCGTCTACCACTTTAATATGAAGCTGAAGTATAGGAACTACACTTGATACATACAGGCTGGGAGTCAATCCAGCACAGATTATCTGTACCTGTGCACGGTGATAGACTTTAAAAGGCAATATCCCCAATGATCGTTGAGATGTCAGGATGTCTGCTCAAGAATCACTGTGTCTATTCGGTTGACTCTCTGTACTGTACATGCCTATGCTAGACAGCAGTAGCAGCAGCAGCAGCAGCAGCCCGGGCCTGGACATACACTGACATTTCAGAATCATTAGCTCAAAGTGACAACGTGATGAATTGACTCGCCACTGCTTTAGTGACAATGCAGCGGTGAAGGCTGTGTGCATTAGATCCAGCTGTACCCTGGACTTCATTCTTCATTTATATGGTCATTTGTCCCATGTTGGAGGTTCTACACCTCAGGTTGGGTTAGAGCTGATCTTCGTTAGGGCTGTAATTTTTCACTCCATTCGCTTCCCTCCCTCCCTGTGTGTCTGTCAAAGATCTGCAACACTCGCAAATAATGTATTACTGACAATGGATGTACGCATTTTGGCCATCAAGCCTTAGACAGCATAGAGACCGAAACAGAAAGTGCTTAGAAAGAGTGTACTCACACCCAGTAGTGATGAGATAAATATAGGATACCCGACCCATGGTCTCCCTGCAAAATATAACTGGAGAGCTTTTGAAAGTGTATGGAAATGTGTCCTTCTGTCATGACCAAAACAGAAATATGACATTATTTCAGTGACATCACAAAGCCAGAGTCTTATCGTGTGTGTTTTTTTTGTATTGTTTCTGCAGAGATCTGTCTCCTGACGAAGGGGAGACGCACGGCGAGCGTTCGCGCTGACACCTACTGCCGTCTCTTCTCCCTCTCCGTGGATCACTTCAACGAGGTGTTAGAAGAGTACCCTATGATGCGCCGCGCTTTCGAGACCGTAGCCATCGACCGCCTGGACCGCATCGGTAAGACCGTGACCATGCCTTGTGTTGCTACTCTACTGTGGGGATTGGTGCACTGTCATGGCCTGCCTGTGCCGTGCCATGTGTATGTGACTGTCTTCATAGTGTTTGCCCTCCTTCACAGCACTGTGTCTGTCTATCTGTCTGTCTGCCTGCCTGCCATGGTGATGCATGGCCTGTATGCTCTTTCCTTCTCTCTTTCCATCAAGTTAACTTCATTTTATAAAATGTTTTACATTGATAACATATCTTTACAATAATTGTTTACATTTGTAACGTTGATCGTTTTGTGTTATTAATAAATGGAAGGCAGTGCATGTCGCTGTCAATCCGAGACGGTGTCAGATCTGTCTGTCCAGGAGGGTGTGAGATCTGTCTGTCCAGGAGGGTGTGAGATCTGTCTGTCCAGGAGGGTGTCAGATCTGTCTGTCTGGGAGGGTGTGAGATCTGTCTGTCTGGGAGAGTGTGAGATCTGTCTGTCCAGGAGGGTGTGAGATCTGTCTGTCCAGGAGAGTGTCAGATCTGTCTGTCTGGGAGAGTGTCAGATCTGTCTGTCCAGGAGGGTGTCAGATCTGTCTGTCTGGGAGAGTGTGAGATCTGTCTGTCTGGGAGAGTGTCAGATCCGTCTGTCCAGGAGGGTGTGAGATCTGTCTGTCTGGGAGAGTGTCAGATCTGTCTGTCCAGGAGGGTGTGAGATTTGTAATTGCTGAGCGATTAGTGCTTTTTGAGGTCTGTTCGGTTTCGGTTCGATTATTTAAAAATGATCACGATTTTCGATTTCGGTTTTGATTATTTTATTTTTTTGCATTGAATGCATTATGAAATAATGACGTTACATTGATTTTAGAGCTTTTTAATGGAAATTCCAAAGACAAAATTAGAGAACATTCAATTGCCAAAATTGCCAATTGCCAAAATATTCCATTGTCTCGGTCAGGTCCACATTGGGTAGACATCAATAGAAATCACTATGAACTAGTAAATTATTTCAGTTGTGTTTTTATTACTTAGTTTTATTTTAATTACTTTATTATTTTTTCATTCCTTAAAGTCTTCATCTCACCCCCGCTCCGACGGTAGCAGCCAGCCAGACCATCTAATGTTATGTGCTCCCCATACTGTACTGTCTTCAGTCATCCTATTTAGCTAGTCTGCCGAGGTATGCTGCAGAGCTGTCTGACAACATCATTTTTCTAGTTCTTCAAAATAGATAAGGTATACTTTCATGAACTGTCTCTGTCCCTCTCTCTCTCTCTCGTCGTTGTGTACATTCCTCTCTCATGCTGTCTATGTGGTCTGTGGGTATCTAACCTAACGTAGCAGGTGTAAAAGTGTATCCGTTCAGAGATCTGTATTTAATGAGGAGATGCTCGTGTCTTCACCCTAACAATAGGAGTTGTTGTCCCAAAGACGGGAAGGCAGGCGACAAGCTTAGGTCGAAAGTAAGTCCATAGAAAAGCATTGCGTTATTTTGGACAGATTTTGGCGAGAATGAAACCTCTCGCTTAGCCTCTTCCTCGCTGATATGTCTCTGAGCAGGACAAAACTGGCACAATGGATTATGGTCATTGTAGTTAATTACCAAGTTTCTGCGCTGAACAAGGTTGTATATTCGCTTAATGAAAACTACACCCCTTCAGCCCAGAATTCCACATAGTTCTTGACTTGATTTCTCAGATTTCTCTGGTGAATGATTGGGCTCACAAAAAAACGAACTCAATGGAATTCCAGTAATTGAACCAACGTCGGTCAATTCGTTGTTTAATAACCAACAACAACAAAACATTTTGGTTAATCGCTCAGCACTACAGATCTGTCTGTCCAGGAGGGTGTCAGATCTGTCTGTCCAGGAGGGTGTCAGATCTGTCTGTCCAGGAGGGTGTCCGATATTTCTGTCCTGGAGGGTGTCAGATCTGTCTGTCCTGGAGGGTGTCAGATCTGTCTGTCCAGGAGGGTGTCAGTTCCATCCCTGCTTTGGTTTGGTGTTGACCCCCAACTGGAACCCCTTCTTGCGAGTGGATGGAAGCTATAATTCATCTGCATGTGCCTCCGTCTCCATTCACCTGCACACCTGGGTATGAGCAGCACCCCGACCCCGTCCCAAGGACCAGCCCAGCCAGAGCAGCCATAGACTGGCCTGGCCCCCAAACAGGGGCCCTGAGCTGGGCATGTGACACCAGGGAGGGAGGGCAGGGAGCCAGAGGCCTCAAAGTTAACCAGGCTTGACCAAGTTGGACCAGGCTTGACCAGGCTTGACCAGGCTTGACCTGGCTTGATCCGGCTTGACAGGCACGGCTTGTAGACATTATATGACTCCCCTTTAGCGTCTGGCAACTTTCCCAAAATTCCCCAGCTTTGCAGAAATCTCGGATGGGATATTCCTGGAATCAGGAGGGAATAATCAGGAGATATGAGAATCCTCCAACCTGGATTTCTGGAAAAGTTGGAAATTTGTGGAATCTACTAAATGTTGTAACTCTAGCTACTGTACACGGCCAGTTCCTTCACCTCTCACTCTGGTTCCTGCCAAGCCATGTTCCTTTCATTTGTTAGAGAAACATAGACACACTTTGCCGTTATTAGTGGCAATTTAACTAAAGTCATAAAGAAAGATAATCAATTAATCAGATAGAAACATAATTATTATAATGACTGAAAAAAAGGGGCACATGTATGTAATGCAACCAGGGCATCTTTTTTTATGCTGTTTTTCCTAAATAACTTCTCCCTTTTAAATAATTATGCTCATAATGTACTAGATTTGTACTATATTAATATTTGGGAAATATTCTGATATAATCTGGTTAAACTGTTTCTCCTCAATTGGCTGCTTTGATGCTACAAATATTATCTGATATTTATCTGGAGAGGTTGCCTATAAAAGTCACATTTCATCATGGCCACACACTCATAAGGAGAAGAAAGCATATAGCATCTAATGCTTGTAGAATATTGCACTAGTAATGCATATAGGTAATGCATCCGTATTGAGAAAGCACCCTTCTTCATATTGTGTGTACTGTATGTACTCTTTGTCCTAAGACGGCCATTATGTTTCCATGAAAAGTCTATAATCTTTTATCTTTATTAAAGGACAGAATACAGCAGGTGGCTTGGTAAGCTATATTTATTACGTTACAAGTGCCTTTTTGTCAGGTCTCACATTTTGACAGAAGTTTCGAAGTTAACTGATGTCGTATGCAACGTTTTAGAAATCAGCAATATTATTTATCTCAACTTTTGGTTTCTGCATAGATAAGCTTCATTTTGAAGTGAGCTTAGTAGGGATGTCAGAACTGTTTGTTTCTCCATGCGAGGTCTACTTTTATAATGTACACATTATTTTGCCCCCATTTAATCCCTAGCCCTCTCTTCAATTACTTTCTGCTTTAAAATGTTCACTTTCTTGAAGGATTTTAGCCAGACTTGGCCCACCTGGTTTGAACCAATGAGAAACATATAACTTAAAATAACTTATAAGGAGATTATTTAAAATAAACATTAGCTGTTTCAAATATTAAATTCTAATTAGATTTCAAAAAAATAAATCACACATAATTGAAAGGAGTCGTCCTAGATCAAGTATAAATCTTAAGATTACTTACTAAACATGCTTTATGGCATGTTAAAGTTAACATTACAATTATGACATGACATCAACAAATATTCTAATGTTATTCAAATGACCGGTAGTTTGAAACTATGAGCGTTAAGCATTAAAGAGTCATGGATCATTACCGTAGGAATATAGGAATTGGATAGGAGTGGTTGGGGATATTTATCATCACATGCATAAAGTATGGTGAGGGTATTCAACTGGAACTCTGGGACATTTGTTTGAATTGCATGGCCAAACATTTGATATTTAATAGCAGAAAGTTATTGTGAATTCTATCTATAACAAACTTTCATTTTGCTCAGGCACTTTATCATACTATCAACAACTATTACCAAAAAAGGGGCGATATGAGGAGAGTTTTTTGTGTACAGGTACCCAGTGTCTTTTAAATATAATTTTTTATAAAAACAAGTTGAATTTGCAGAACGATAGCGTGGAAATGTTGGCTCAAACCAGGATTAAGCTTGTGGTTTGTATTTATTTCCTGTTTGTTTGTTTTTTCTTCTTTCTTGGTTTATTGAGTTTGAGTTGGTATGGTATTTTTTCTTCTTTGTTGGTTTATTGAGTTTGAGTTGGTATGGTATTTTTTCTTCTTTGTTGGTTTATTGAGTTTGAGTTGGTATGTTTTTTTTTCTTCTTTGTTGGTTTATTGAGTTTGAGTTGGTATGTTTGTTGGTTTATTGAGTTTGAGTTGGTATGTTTGTTTGTTTCTTCTTTGTTGGTTTATTGAGTTTGAGCTGGTATGTGTTTGTTTCTTCTTTGTTGGTTTATTGAGTTTGAGTTGGTATGTTTGTGTGTTTCTTCTTTGTTGGTTTATTGAGTTTGAGTTGGTATGTTTGTTTGTTTCTTCTTTGTTGGTTTATTGAGTTTGAGTTGGTATGTTTGTTTGTTTCTTCTTTGTTGGTTTATTGAGTTTGAGTTGGTATGTTTGTTTGTTTCTTCTTTGTTGGTTTATTGAGTTTGAGTTGGTATCTTTGTGTCTCAGGCATGTTGTCATTGAATTGCTTTGCACCCCTTGTGTTGACTCAACATTGCAATACTATTGTGACAGGCAAGTCAATCAATCAATCGATAAAACATGGTTGGGATAGACCAATCAGAGCAAATTAATAGTCCACAGTGCCTATTAGGCGAATATGGTATGTTGTCATAGCGCTGAATGTACCTTCTTCTGGAAATGTGAAGGATTCCTCTCATAGCTTTGACCAACTGGCTATAGTACTGTACATCAGTTCCATTGCCCTGTAGATTCTGTCCACACTACCCTCTGAAACGTATGCCCTTTTGACCTCTGTGGTGGTCGTGATTTACATTTGCCCTTTTCACTAGAGAATAAGGTTGGCTTTTGGAAACAACCAACAGATGTGTCACATTATATTCCGTTTCAATACAAGAGCTGGCTGCCGGCTGTTAAAAAACACTTATCCTAAATCAGTAAGTGTTATGAAATGAATTTGTTAATTTGGACTTTAAAAAAAAGGGGGGGGGGGGGTTTGTCTCATACAAGGGAAAATACAATGTCATGATGAGTGCTGGATGTCTCGTTTATTTATGGACTTGGACTGCAAGTGCTTGTCTGGTTGGTTCTTTAAAAAAAAAAAGAACCATGCATTTGAAACAAATAACATGTTGCACAATTGACTGTATCTCTATCTAAAAAATGATTTGACCAGGAGTCCCTCTTGAGATGAGCACATCTCGTTTTCAAGAGTGTCCTGGCCGACGAATAGGCAGCAGGTAAACACTTTATTCCAATTTCAATATTCGCACAGCCAGGGGAAATGAACCAGACGCACTAAAATTAATTTGTTCTCAAGTACCTTTTTCAGAACATGAACTCACAGTGTTACATTCATTCACAAGGTGAATTCCTTCCTCCATTGAAAAGATACCTAAAGTTAGACGAAGGTTCCTCACAGTAGGTTTAACATAATCTTTGTTGTCAACATACAGGTCATTTTCTAAGTAGTAATTTGACAGAGGTAACTAAAAGAAAGGAATATTGATTGAATGTTACATGATATATTGTTTCTGTAGGCATTTTGAAAGTACTTGGATTCTATCAATGCAACTAAACCGATATTGCTGGGTTTAGGAATACATTTTCATCTGTTTAAAAAAAAAATGTTTTTCATTATTTCAGAATTATTACACTTCAAGCTTATTCCAGTTTGACATGAATTGTGAATTTTGTGATGGAGCCTTTTTTCTTTGAAAAAAAAATAATAATTGTGAAAACGACTACAGTGTATTTGTTGAGCTGATCGTTGTCTTTGTTTAAGTACACAGGTTAGAGTGACATGAGAGAAAACCTAAGCAGCTTTATGCTTTTCCTATTTTTAGAGTTTGGGCTGACGTCACACCAAGCAACCACCTGGTGAGGTTTTTGAGCTCTGTGTACTGCTCTGTAAACGCTTCACTGTTCTGTTACGTCCCTTCTCAGTAATTACCATGGGCAGGGATTTACCTGCACGGACTAGTCGGTTAGATAACCAATCAAATGTGTGAAAGCCCAGAGTATACATTTAACCAGCCTTATGGTCAGTAATCATTCATCTCCTAATTGATTAAGAGCCACAGTCTAAATAAAGTTAATGAGCATTAATATATAGGCATAGTTTAGTGTACTATTTCTCTACACATCTCATCAGCATAGCGGCACTAAGGGGAAAAGTAGCTTTTCAAATGGGATGCAACAGGAATGTTTATTTACTTATTGAAACAACTCAAGTTTGTTTTCTTGATACCAGCGAAGGTTTCTGGGTTTTTATTTTTATGTTCAAAAGTAGTTAAAAGTTTGCCACCACACAGAGATAACAAGATCCTGGTGTTTCTTTCCTTTGTTGGTTAGAACCAGCATTAATGTCTTCTATTGTTCTGATTGTTGTTCATTCTGTTAACCGCCTTTTGGTTCACTTTGTTTTAAATCACGTCTTAATTGGTGTGGTGTTTATTTCCCCTTGGGCCCTCACATCCAGGATTGACAGTTCCTACTTGGCACAGATGTCGTTTTAACATCTACTTTTGATATACATTTGGTTGAGTTGTCAACTAACGTGAATTCAATGTAACAAATTTAATTACATTTTAAAAAATCCAATGTCATTGAAGTTATAAGTTGGGTGAAAAAAATATGATATTCCCTTATGTTAATGACTTTGGGCAAATCCAATTCGTTTTCCATGTTGATTCAACATCATCCATGATTTTTTGTTGTTGAAATGAAGTGGAAACAACATTATTCAACCAGTTTGTCACCATACCATTAGTTCAATACAGCACAATACAAAATGCTTTGTGAAATAGCCACATTTCAGTTTGATTCATGACATTTCAGTACGGTTCATGTATACAGACAATGAAGGGTCATCTTTAATAAACAACACCTATTCATTTCAATATTAACTGGGAAGTGACATCTAAAAAGACACCAAGTATGTTTAGAAAGAGAAAATGTAACACAAATATGGGTATTCAGTGTTTAAACAGTAGATCTACTGTAAATCTACATGTTTAAACACACCTGATGACCTATAATTAATACACTTAAGAACAGGAAACCATTGAAAAACAAGTCTGTTCTTGTGGCTCAAAGTCTTCACTGTATCCCTCCACTGTCAGTGCAGTCCACGTTTCTAGTCATTTCCATGTCTAATTCCCTTTGTTTAACGGTAGTGGTTAAACCTATTTGTCTTACTGCATAATATCACTATATTATGCAGCAATACATTATCTCCACAGACCTCAGCTTCCATTTGATCAGTGTCAAAGCATTACTGAGCTGTGTGAGATTTGACTGTACTGTACTGTAAATATACTGTACGTGACTTACAAGGGCACTCCTCCATCCCATGACCTCAAGTTTCAACAATAACATGTCTGTGTTGTGCTCCTCCCCATCCAGAGTTTAATCGTGAAGCATTCTGTTCAGCAATGTATACTGATGTCATGTAAGTCTATGGTAACCCTGCGGTCAGTGTCTGGTGTTAGCGTTAGCATCTAGCCACTTCCCTAGTGTTCAGCGCTGTCATTGGTCCACATCCAAGAGAATCACAGCCAAGCCAATGACTGATCGGCTTCCTTGGAATGACTGATAAGGGACTCATCGTCTCTCACACAAAGCTTACCCAGTCTAAGGACAGAATCAATCACACCTGATCCACCTGCCAATGCTGATCCCAGTGCTGGCCCTGACGGTTGCTTTGTGTTGGTTGGTGAGGCATTATGTGTGGCATAACAGAGACTTGGGCTACGTCCCAAATGGTGCCTTATTACCTATAAACTTTTGACCAGAGCCCTATGGGAAGTGCACTATAAAGGGAATAGGGTTCCTTTTGGGACGTAGCCCCTAGGGATGGATTTTGCCAGGACATGTCTAGCCAACACTTACCTTTACGAAGGAATCCATTGATCCCCTTGACACTTTCTTCTCTTTCACACAAAGCTACGAATGTTAACATCCTGTCCTTATGGATACGTCTGCCTGCCACAAACAATTTGCCTTTGCCCTGCCGTTGACCCGGCCGTCTGTACAGCTGACCATATGTCAACAGAGAGGCTGTACAGGATATGGGCGTAATGAAAATGCCACTAGCACTGTATTTTGTAAAGGATAACATTTCGAAAAGGCTTACTTTAGATTAAATGGAATACCAAAATATAGTATTTAGTCAAAATGTTCCCTGAAAAAGGGGAAAACTGTTCAAATCCACCTTTAATTTTCAATATGTGAATTACTGTATTTTAACGTCACATTATTTCTTCTTCTAAATAGCTGCTTTGAAAAGTTCCTGTACCAACTATACATCTATTTAACCTGGTACTATGTACCAACTATACATCTATTTAACCTGGTACTATGTACCAACTATACATCTATTTAACCTGGTACTATGTACCAACTATACATCTATTTAACCTGGTACTATGTACCAACTATACATCTATTTAACCTGGTACTATGTACCAACTATACATCTATTTAACCTGGTACTATGTATCAACTATACATCTATTTAACCTGGTACTATGTACCAACTATACATCTATTTAACCTGGTACTATGTACCAACTATACATCTATTTAACCTGGTACTATGTACCAACTATACATCTATTTAACCTGGTGCTATGTACCAACTATACATCTATTTAACCTGGTACTATGTACCAACTATACATCTACTTAACCTGATACTATGTACCAACTATACATCTGCTTAACCTGGTACTATGTACCAACTATACATCTATTTAACCTGGTACTATGTACCAACTATACATCTATTTAACCTGGTACAATGTACCAACTATACATCTATTTAACCTGGTACTATGTACCAACTATACATCTGCTTAACCTGGTACTATGTACCAACTATACATCTGCTTAACCTGGTACTATGTACCAACTATACATCTATTTAACATGGTACTATGTACCAACTATACATCTACTTAACCTGGTACTATGTACCAACTATACATCTATTTAACCTGGTACTATGTACCAACTATACATCTATTTAACCGGGTACTATGTACCAACTATACATCTACTTAACCTGGTACTATGTACCAACTATACATCTACTTAACCTGGTACTATGTACCAACTATACATATATTTATCCTGGTACTATGTACCAACTATACATCTACTTAACCTGGTACTATGTACCAACTATACATCTACTTAACCTGGTACTATGTACCAGCCATACATCTATTTAACCTGGTACTATGTACCAACTATACATCTATTTAACCTGGTACTATGTACCAACTATACATCTATTTAACCTGGTACTATGTACCAACTATACATCTACTTAACCTGGTACTATGTACCAACTATACATCTATTTAACCTGGTGCTATGTACCAGCCATACATCTATTTAACCTGGTACTATGTACCAATTATACATCTACTTAACCTGGTACTATGTACCAACTATACATCTATTTAACCTGGTACTATGTACCAACTATACATCTATTTAACCTGGTACTATGTACCAACTATACATCTATTTAACCTGGTGCTATGTACCAACTATACATCTATTTAACCTGGTACTATGTACCAACTATACATCTACTTAACCTGTTACTATGTACCAACTATACATCTATTTAACCTGGTACTATGTACCAACTATACATCTGCTTAACCTGGTACTATGTACCAACTATACATCTATTTAACCTGGTACTATGTACCAACTATACATCTGCTTAACCTGTTACTATGTACCAACTATACATCTATTTAACCTGGTACTATGTACCAACTATACATCTATTTAAACTGGTACTATGTAGCCACTATACATCTGCTTAACCTGCAGATATGTAGCTACTATACATCTGCTTAACCTGCAGCAATGTAGCCACTATCTGCCTAACTTGCAGATATGTGCTTTATGATGTGCTCTCTATCAGCGAAGAGACTCGTAAAAATAAAAGTCCAGTGTTATAGACATACCTGCCAGTATAAAATGTCTGCATCCTTGAATAGGGAAGGTTGTAAGGCCTTAGCACCATTAGCAGTACACAGAGGAAAAGAAAACGTCTCTGTTTAAAAGATTGATGAGCCTTTGTTAAAGCTGCCAGCAGTTCCAGAATCTTACTCTGTCATCCTTACTAACCAAGAGAGTTTCTCAGCAATCGTGAGGAAAAGGTCAACACTCCAAAACAAATACATCCTAGAAATAAATCTTTACACCTCTCTTCATTCATAGCCAGCAGGCAGGCAGGACTAGAGCTATTCCATTCTTTTAAAATTAACATACTAAAGAAATTCATTTGTCAAACATAAAAAAGCTTTTGAATATAAAAAAATATTTAAAAAAAATAAGAAGAAATGAATAAACACTGACGATTTTGAGTTGCAATTTTATTTTTATTGTGGGAACTTCATGTCACTAAACTAAACTGTCATTAAAGAAATATGTTTTAGTAGTTGGGACCTATAGTTTTAAGGACTGTGTTGAAATATTTGTATTAGTGGTGGTTGAATCCTTCCAGTGTGTATTCTGTAGTGCATAGCTAACTGTTGTCCTACTGAATGTATAGCCAAGGCGTGAACTCAATGTGTTTTAGAATTATATTCTATGTCAATTCCTATGGTGTATTTATGAAAATGATTAGAATCTAATACATTTTATTCTTGATTAGGTACACTCCCCTGAGTATTTATTTTGACAGAGAAGCTAAAACTTTTCATTTGGCTCTATACTCCAGCATTTTGGATTTGAGATTAAATGTTTCGTATAATGCAACAGTACAGAATGTCACCTTTTATTTTAGTGTATTTTCATACATACATACAGTGCATTTGGAAAGTATTCAGACCCCCTTGACTTTTTCCGCATTTTGTTACGTTACAGCCTTTTTCTAAAATTGATTAAATAATTGTTTCCCTACATCAATCTATACACAATAGCCCATAATGACAAAGCGAAAACAGGTCTTTTTTTTTAACGTATTAAACATAAAAAACCCGAAATACCTTATTTACATAAGTATTCAGACCCTTTGCTATGAGACTCGAAATTGAGCTCAGATGCATCCTGTTTCCATTGATCATCCTTGAGATTTTTCTACAACTTGATTGGAGTCCACTTGTGGTAAATTCAGTTGATTGGACATGATTTGGAAAGGCACACAGCTGTCTATATAAGGTCTTACAGTTTACAATGCATGTCAGAGCAAAAACCAAGCCATGATGTCAAAGGAATTGTCTGTAGAGCTCCGAGACAGGATTGTGTCGGGGCACAGATCTGGGGAAGGGTACCAAAAGATTTCTGTAGCATTGAAGATCCCCAAGAAACACAGTGGCCTCCATCATCAGCTGGACGCCCAGCCAAACTGAGCAATCGCGAGAGAAGGGCCTTGGTCAGGGAGGTGACCAAGAACCCGATGGTCACTCTGACAGAGCTCCAGAGTTCCTATGTGGAGATGGGAGAACCTGCCAGAAGGACAACCATCTCTGTAGCACTCCATCAATCAGGCCTTTATGGTAGAGTGGCCAGACGGAAGCCACTCCTCAGTAAAAGGCCCATGACAGCCCACTTGGAGTTTGCCAAAAGGCACCTAAAGGACTCTCAGACCATGAGAAACAAGATTCTCTGGTATGATGAAACCAAGATTGAACTCTTTGGCCTGAATGCCAAGCATTGCATCTAGAGGAAACCTGGCACCATCCCTACGGTGAAGCATGGAGGTGGCAGCATCATGCTGTGGGAGATGTTTTTCAGTGGCAGGGACAGGGACACTAGTCAGGATCGAGGGAAAGATGAACGGAGCAAAGTACAGAGAGATCCTTGATGTAAATCGGCTCCAGAGCGCTCAGGACCTCAAACTAGGGTGAAGGTTCACCTTTCAACAGGACAACGACCCTAAGCACACAGCCAAGGCAATGCAGGAGTGACTTCTGAATGTCCTTGAGTGTCTCAGCCAGAGCCCGGACTTGAACCTGATCGAACGTCTCTGGAGACACCTGAAAATAGCTGTGCAGCGATGATCCCCATCCAACACTGACAGAGCTTGAGAGGATCTGCAGAGATGAATGGGAGAAACTCCTCAATTACAGGTTTGCCAAGCTTGTAGCGTCATAACCAAGAAGACTCTAGGCTGTAATCATTGCCAAAGGTTCTCCAACAAAGTACTGAGTAAAGGGTCTATGTAAATGTGACATTTCAATTTTTTATATTTAATGCATTTGCAAAAATGTCTAAAATCCTGTTTTTGCTACACACAATGGGATATTGTGTGTAGATTGATGAGGGGAAAAAACGATTCAACAAAACGTATCAAAATGTGGAAAAAGTCAAGGGGTCTGAATACTTTCCAAATGCACTGTACATACAGTACCAGTCAAAGGTTTGGACACACCTACTCATTCAAGGGTTTTTCTTTATTTTTACTATTTTCTACATTGTAGAATAATAGTGAAGACATCGAAACTATGAAATAACACATATGGAATCATGTAGTAACCACAAAAGTGTTAAACAAACCAAAATATATATTTTTGGTTTTAGATTCTTTAAAGTAGCCACCCTTTGCCTTGATGACATCTTTGCACTCTCTTAGCATTCTCTTTACCAGCTTCATGAGAAATGCTTTTCCAATGATAGTCCCACTAAGCGCAAACCAGATGGGATGCCGTATCGCTGAAGAATGCTTTGGTAGTCATGCTGGTTAAGTGTGCCTTGAATTCTAAATAAATCACTGAGTGTCACCAGCAAAGCAGCCCCACACAATCACACCTACTCCTCCATGCTTCACGGTGGGAAGCACACGTGCGGCGATCATCCGTTCACCTACTCAGCGTCTCATGAAGACACATCGGTTGGAACCAAAAACCTCAAATCTGTGGAAAATATATTTGGGCTGCAATCTGAGGTGCAGTTTCTCTATTGAACGTATCCTCTGCAGGAAAGGTAACTCTGGGTCTTCCTTTCCTGTGGCGGTCCTCATGAGAGACAGTTTCATCATAGCGCTTGATGGTTTTTGCGACTGCACTTGAAAAAACGTTCAAAGTTCTTTCCTTTTTCTGGTTTGACTGACCTTCATGTTTTAAAGTAATGATGGACAGTCATTTCTCTTTGCTTATTTGAGCTGTTCTTGCTATAATATGGACTTGGTCTTTTACCAAATAGGGCTCTCTTCTGTATACCAACCCTACTTTGTCACAACACAACTGATTGGCACAAATGCATTAAGGAAAGAAATTTCACAAATTCACTTTTAACAAGGTACACCTGTTAATTGAAATGCATTCCAAGTGACTACCTCATGAAGCTGGTTGAGAGAATGCCAAGAATGTGCAAAGCTGTCATCAAGACAAAGGGTGGCTACTTTGAAGAATCTCAAATATACAATATATTTTGATTTGTTTAACCCTTTTTTTATGGTTACCTCATGATTCCATATGTGTTATTTCATAGTTTTGATGTCTTCACTATTATTATACAATGTAGAAAATAGTAAAAATAAAGAAAAACCCTTGAATGAGTAGATGTGTCCAAACTTTTGACTGGTAATGTATGTTAAATCTTAATACTAATATATATCTATATGAATATATTACCTTTCACCTACTACCTCTAAGTATCTTACAACTCAATGTACTAGGTATCAACTATGTACAGTAGTTTGGTAATACATCACTCTCACTCAGATGTCCTCATCCTCATACCATAGTCACTCTCATTTCTAGTCACTATTACCCCATAACAACCCACACCAAAACATCCACCCTGCGGTGTGTTAATATGCTACCATGTCTATCACGGCTTAAGTCAACCTAACCTCTAATTGATCTACTCCTAACAGGGAAGAAGAACAGCCTGCTCCTCCAGAAGTTCCAGAAGGATCTGAACGCTGGGGTGTTCAACACGCAGGAGAACGAGATATTGAAGCAGATAATCCGTCAGGACAGGGAGATGGTGATGATGGTGGACCGCAAGCAGTCGGTCACAGGGATGTCAGTCACAGGGATGTCGGTCACAGGGATGAACACCACCCCGATATCTGGAAACTCCATCATTAACTCGCCGGCTCAGCCGCCCTACACCACTGCCCTGGGCAACAACCAGTTCCAGCAGTCAGCCACCCCTTTGACCTACAGCGCTTCGGCCGTCATTGCCCCCTCCGCCGCAGCCGCCGCCCGCATCCTGCCTGCCTCGGCGCAGGGAGTCTATCCCGTCCCCAGCGTCATCCATGGCAACCTGACCTCATCCTCGCCCGTCCCCCAGACTCCCCTCTCTCTCCATCAGCAAGGGTCCATCATGTCCCCGGTATCCTTCACCACGGCTGTGTGCAGTCCACCCGTGCAGACCCCTGGGCTGGCAGGCCGCAGCTTCCAGTACGGCTCGCCCACCGCCTCCCAGCTCTCCCTTATCCAGCAGCCGCTGCCTACTGGCCTACCACCACAGCAACAACTACCACAGCCACAGCAACCAGGAGGAGCTGCGGCCTCCTCAGCAACACAACAACCACAACAACAGCAGCAGCAGCAAGTCCCGTCACCTCAGAGGAGTGACAGCCTCCACAAGGCCAGCCATGCTCTCCAGTCGGGAAGCCTGAGTCGAGACGTGCGCCACCTCTCTGCCTCCCAGCCCTCGCTGCCCCATGACACGTCCCTGGGGCCCCGAGCGCACCCTGCAGCATCTGGGGACTCCCTGGCCTCCATTGCCCCGCCGGTGGCTGCGATCCAGGGTATGGGTATACAGAGCGGTCTCCGCACCACAGTGCCCCAGAGGGTCAACCTGTTCCGCCAGATGTCATCGGGAGCGTTGCCTCCGGTGCGAGCGGTGTCCTCTGCAGCCCAGCACAGGGATTCCACTGGCTCTAGGAGAGATTCTAGAAGAGATTCTACCTTAAGCAGTACAGAGACCGAGCAAGATAAGATGCGGTTCGCATCAAATTTATGATCTCATTTTTCTTTTTTTAAACTTCTGTTTTATTTCATTTTTAAATGGAGATACAAAAAAAGATAAAGATGAACTTGAGTATTTTTTTGTTTTCTCAAATTTTTCTTCAGAAAAAAAAATTAGCCTAAAGGAATTCCTGTACAGACTGCCCTTGTATTATATTTTAGACACATTTTCTCCCTACATTTAAGAATGTATATTAAATAAATATATATATATATATGTGTGTAAATCCAACTAGAATATTTGGCAAAGACTATTTAAAAGCTCTAGTATATAAACATGAGTCTTCCTTTCCAAAAAATACAAATATAGATATCAAATGTATGGAGAGGGGGGGGGGATGTTTGTTATTTTCTGTTTTTGTAAACTGGAATGCATCGTGATGAATCCTGACAGATGACTTTTGGATTATTTTTTTTTTGTACCTGCGAGAAGAGGAAGTAAAATATCTTCTCACATTACGCAGCTTTGTCACCACTGTGGAATAACTGACGCGAGCAAACCTTGAAACTGTCAACAACAAAAAAAGCACACACTCAAACATAAATCTAATGACATCATTTGTGGGACCTTAATCTTAGCAATCAACACAGGTACAATAGCTAGGTGTTCCATTGCTCTCAGCAATACATCCTCTTGAGCCACAGTGTCCTCACACAGTGGTCGGTGAACACCATGACAGTGTTATGGGTCCAAAGGGATATAAATAGACGTGATGCTCTTTTTTTGTTTGTAGAAGGATGATGTTGTGAGCAAAGAATGGATGATGCTGTTTTTAGTCCTAATTTCAGACCGTGATAGACGTTATGTAATGTTGCTTAACAAAACTATGTGCACATTTATAATATTTATAAACTAAAGATTATCACCATTATGCAATAGACTGTGATATAAAGATTATCTATATGTGTGTTGTAAATAGTTTTGTAGATCTAGTATTTACAGATACTGTGTGGTGCATTCTCAATCATAACAATGTCTTACTTCTTTCAGGAACCTTGATATCTTCATCATCATCATCATCATCTATATGTGAGAAAAAAAGTTAATAAGTGACAACAATGCATATATTCATTAGAGATAAGAAAACCTTAACGCAATAGCTAGCACTACTTGACACTGAGAAATGCCTGTCATACTGAGAATCTTCATTAGTCTGCATAGTCCTTGTTTCCTTGTTTCCTTGTTTATTTTAACCATCTAGCAAGCAAAAGAGAAGCGAATGAGGGATTAAATATTTTTTTAACGCTGAGGATTCAACACTTTTCAACACATTTAACGCTGATGTTTCAAAACTTTTCAACACATTTGTAGCATGGACTCCTTAACACCTGTTATTATACACTTCAAACATGTCTCCCCTGTATGTTCACCTCCTTTGGAACGGTGTTATTTCTAGAGATGCTATATTTTATTTCAGTCACATGCTACACAATACAGTAATACCCTTTTACAGTGTTTTTCTTACTGTGGGTGTGCTGGGTGAGTAAACCTACCCATTCCTTACAGCAATTAAGAGTTATTGTATGTTTGACTACCCGTACACAATGTGACACTTTAGAATTACTGTAAATATGAATCATTGTTGAATCTATCATATCTTGACTCCAAATCTTGTAGTTATTTTTGACACCTTTTGATTTCCAATTTATTTTTGATTTTTTTTAATGTCATTCCGAGGGTACAGACGGCCTGTTTGGATGTTTTAGTCAGGCTTTCTGCTTTTTTTATTTATTTTTCATATTTAATTTCATTGCCTCACCTTCCATATCATGTATTCAAATAATGTGATCGTCTAGTGTGGCAGTGGAATGTAAAGAAAAGTTTTCATACCGACAGAAAATTTATAAACTCTTGTCTTTTTCTGCAATATGCCCATCGGCTGTAGGTTTGCAGTCTAGACGTATGAATTTTCCAGTCAAAGTTAATGTTGAAGAAGACTGACATGACCTTTCCAGACACCTCTCTCTTTGAGTAGGTCACGTTATAAGTCAAGTGTTTGGGCCCCATTTTAAAAACAATCACAGTGTGTGAATTAGAGCGATAGCAACATATGCTGGGTTGCATTAAGGTTTCTGTCTCTTGTGTGTCTGAATCCATCATAGTAACTGTAACAATATCAACAAAATTACAATGTTTAAGCTTATTTATTTAGTGTCCTGGGGGGTCCAGAAATGTGACTAAACTTTGAGACAATTCATTAAGGTCAGTCATTCTAACACAGCTTACCCTCGTGAGGTTGCAGACTATTTGACGTGCTTATGAATTGATGTGTATGTTTGCTAGAGACCCCCCCATGTATTGTGTATAGTAACCATGTGAGTAATTAGTATGATATGTTCCTCACAGACAACCACCTCTCATGGTTTTAGAGTCACAATCTTCATGGCGGCAAACATGCTCCATCAGTCGGCTCCGAGTATCTAAGCCCCCCCCCCCTTAGAGACACACCTAAAAAGATGAGCAGTACTTCAATACAGACAACGTGTGTCAACATTACACCGATACAGAGTCCACCTCAAAAAAATGTGTCTCATAAAAAGCATGCACTTCTCACAAATACTTAAAAAGATACTATATATAAAAAAAAGTTGACGTTAAATGTACTGTGAGATTATGTTTTGTTCATTGTCTGTCTAGACGTTATTTGTGTGCAACGAAAGCGTTGACATTTTCACAAAAGGACACTTAAGTATTTGTGCCTAAAACTGTAGCCATGTTCGATACTTTTTGTTTGTTTTGAGTGCGAGGAGCTATAATGTGCATATGCACCTATACAACACATTTATTACTTATCATATGTGTTCTATGTTTCAAATATTTTTTTTGAGAGGAAGATGTAACCAATGTGAAAATGATGGCCAAATGTCTCAGTTTAACAATTGGAATCTTTGAAGACAATTGCGAACTTCTATGAAAAGGCTCTCTCATTCTGCTATAGAACTCTCTGAATTACAGTAATGACTAGTACAGTCTCTACAGAACTGGGAGGATACTAACACGTTGACGAGACATTGTAAAACATTTTGAAGCACCTTTTGTAACTTCCTTTGTAGCTAGCCACTGATGTTTTGATGATTGTTAATGTTGCGCGGAATGAAACTGGCCAAAGCAAAACATTCAAAGTAATTTTCTTTATTTTGAATTGCACTTTCTGATGAAAGAAAAATACGATACAGACTCTTCAGTCAGTTATTTTAAGTGAATACGAAGGTTTAAAGGGAGATGTATGATCTAGATTGGAACTCTCTAAACATGGAGAAATGTTCTATTCCGAGACTGCTTAATCCTGATCTGCCATGGTGAATGTATTCATGGGTTGCACCTCCGTCTCATCGTTGCCATTATGAACGTTATACAGACGCCGCAGCCATATTGGTGCCCAAAAGTCCAGTGATGCCCAGTCATTCTGAACGGGGCTAATGACTGTTTCATCTAAATTACACTATAGTGCCCTGGAAATACGATGACATTGCTAAAGTAGGCAAATATTTAGTAGGAATCAGCTTTGCCATCAACATTAATGTAGTCAAACTTACTTTAGACAGATGACAATGTTGTCATTAGCTAGCAAAGATTGTCCAAAATAGTTAGCAAAGCTAGCTTAAATCCGGTGGTCTCCCCTCAATTTTAGCTAGCTAGCTAATGTTATACTGCATCTAAAGTCAATCTGGTGACATCATTTTGTCCTTATTTTGCCAGGTAAATTGACTGAAAACAAATGTTCATTTACAGCAATGACCTGGGGAATAGTTACGGGGTAGAGAAGGGGGATGAATGAGCCAATTGGACAATGATGACAAAAGGTTTCCCTGCAAATTATTTGCCTCTACAAACGTCATTGTATTTCCAAGCCACTGTCATACACTTTCGATGAAATCTTCATCAGCACCAATTGACAATGCATTGAGTAAGAGCGCTCGGTCGGGAATCAGTCCTAAAACGAATGTTCAAAACAATATTGTGACGAAATGTGCGACCCATGAATAGGAACTTTTACACGGTTCAGATGGATAGCAGCGCTGTTGGTTTGTGGTGTTTTTGATACTTGCCTTTGGAGGGGAAAGCTTCCCAACTATGTGCTTTTTTTTTCTCACAATAATTCCCGACCACAGCTATCTAGCATTCTGGAATGGGCATTATGATGTATGTAGTACAACACGAACGGACGAATCAGCTTACAGTTTTAGCAGTATGGAGTACTCTCAATTAACCAGCACATATATTTGTACCTTTATTTTGTTTTGTTTTTAAATAAAAATGCTAAAATGAACAAAGCCCAGTGCCCAGAGAAAGGAAACTAGGGTCTTTATTCACAAAGCCTCTCAGAGTAGGAGTGCTGTGACCTAGTGTTAGTTTGACCTTTTGGATAAATTCATGCGATTATTTGGACAAAAGGAAAAACTGATTTTAGATCAGGACTCCTAAACTGAGATGTTTTGTGAATATGGGCCAAGAACTTTTGGGTTCTGAACCTTGACAGTGCAGGTGTAATATGTTAACTGTTAATGTGCGATAATGTTCATCTTGGAGAGATGATGGTGTAGATAATGCTGTAAGTTACGAGCCACACGTACGTTCCTCTTAAACCCCGCTGACAGATTCATGTTAATAAAACAAGCTTGGTAAAAAAAATGAACAGTTAGTTGGTTACTTGACACAGAGTTCTTACAACTATATGCAGACAAATGGTGTTTGTCAAAAAAATTATTTTGATTTCTGTTTGAATTTTGTTTTGTTTGTAAATAATAAACCTTTAACATGTAGAAAATAAAAGACATATTGTCATTTAGCTGCTGAGTTTACGTGTAATTTTGTTTCTGAATGTTTCTAGACAGACAGCCAGACAGATAGATCATCTTGACAATGATCTCGATCGATCAATAATCTCATAGGTCACCGCATCAGTGAATTCACTCATGTTCTCCCTTCCTATTTAATACAACTAAAGAGGGAGAGATGACTGATAGAATAGGGTGGTGGGATAGAGTGATGATGGAGGAGGAGGTAGGTGGTGGTGGATGGATGGATAAATGATTGAGAGAGGAGGAGGGTGGTAGGAGGAAGGATAGGAGGGATGATATAATGAAGAAGGGTGGGCATCAGGAATAGAGCTTGTCAGTAGTTACCGTGGAGATGAGTGATGGGTTTTCTGGGGCTCTGGGGTTTTCCATTCGTTACCCCATAATACAGTTATCACTTATAAAGTATTCATACATTAAGACAGATTCCCCTCCACCTGACAATGCACTTCGGCTGAGGACAGACCAGGGGACCAGTATATTGTGACTCATGTACCTGGAGGTGTGCTGTAACTGCTACTTTATTGGTAAACATATCATTAATCAGATATTACACTATATATTGAATAGGGTTTCATTTGGGACGCATGCAGTGACTCATATACCTTGAGGTGTACTGTAACTGCTACTTTATTGGTAAACATATCATTAATCATTCAGGGATAACAGCTATCAAATTAGTTTTTCAGAGATATAAACAATATTGATTGAGTATACAATATACTACAATATTGTATATGTAGGCTACTATATATGACAAAGTAGTGAGTCATCTACCTGGAAGTGCACTGAAACTGTGCTGCTCTATAGGAGAACAGAGCTTCATACTCGGGTGATGACAGATATCCTATTATATTGTCATGAGTCTAAGTATATTAGATTATATTGATTGTAATATGTAATATAGAGGCTATATGTAATATGATTCTATATAGACTAATGTATGTTTTGAACTAATGAATATATTTGTATGTAAATATAACTCTTGAAATCTGAACGGATGGTCTGTTTATAGTTCCGCTGCACCGAGATGGTAAGTTATCTTGTGTTGAAGAAAGAAACTGGTTTCCGGTTACGAGTTGAAAGATAAGCTTCCTGGGGTTATTCTCAAGTCAGGTACGAGTCAGCCGATCTGCTCCTTCATTCTCAATGGAACACTGCCCTCAGTTAAGACATTCAAATTGCATTAAATGTGTGTAATAGTATACACAGTGGATTAATGTTTTATTATCGGGTTGTTAAGTAACTAACGCTGCTCCTGGCACCGTTGCCTATAAATATCAGAGAGACAATGAACAGCTTCTGAAATGTTTTAAATATTCATAGTTATTATCATTTGTGGTAATTCGATTCTTCAGAAGGTTGAAATGCCAGCTGGATCTGGATGGCATAGCGGTGTGAGGGAATGGAGAATTGGAGGTTTCAAATACCTTTTATGAAATTCATCCTGCTAATAAAGCTTTCCCACTCACACACAGAGGAATCACAGCAGACTGATCTGTGTGCAACTTATGTTGCTCCCTTTGTAAATTACAACTAAATGATTGTTGATCATCCCAGAAAAATCAAGTCACGCTATGTGATCATTTGGTTGAACTTATACTTGAATGTGTATTATGTAATGTAGCGGTCCATGGCTTTAGTTGAACGTACTTTGACCTAAAGCACTAAGCACATGGATATGACAGACTAGCCATGTGTTTTTACTAGGGCTGTTAAACGATTCAAACATTTGGTATGATTAATCACATTTCTATAACTTCTTCAAATTTCACACTAACTGAAGATGTTTCAATTTAAAACACTACATTTGCTTATAGTATAATCTATTTTGATTAGGCCTGTAAGGGGAAGAAAACACAAAATAAACCGTATTGTAAGACAATAACAACAGATCGGGTCAGGTCTGATGTAAAATATCGTAAAGCTAAAGCTAGCCTTGGCTACTTCTTATCCCTGTTCTTCAACATTTTTTAAAATTTTATAGAATTTTTTTATTTCACCTTTATTTAACCAGGTAGGCTAGTTGAGAACAAGTTCTCATTTGCAACTGCGACCTGGCCAAGATAAATTATAGCAATTTGACACTGTAATGCGTGTATATGGGAGGCGAAGTCAAGTGCAGGAGAGCGGAGTATAATAAACAGGCACACTTTAATACCGGTTCCCAAATGACAGCACATAACACATACAAGTGCCAAAAACACGGTCGAAAACAAAAGTGCAAAAATGAAAAGTGGATCGGCGGTGGCTAGAAAGCCGGGGACGTCGACCGCCGACCGAACAAGAAGAGGGACCGACTTCGGCAGAAGTCGTGACAGACACATACAACAACACAGAGTTACACATGAAATAAACAAACCATACAGTCAATAATACAGTAGGAAAAAAAAGGGAAAAAAAGTCTATATACAGTGAGTGCAAATGAGGTAAGATAAGGGAGTTAAGGCAATGAATAGGCCATGGTGGCAAAGTAATTACAATATAGCAATTAAACACTGGAATGGTAGATGATAGGCATGATAGGCTAAAGTAGCCAGATGTCCCGGATTTCCGGTGACCTTTCCCCAATTATCCCTCAGAAAGAAAAAAAGCATTTCGCAAGTTAAATTGAGGGTTATATTTCCAATAATCAAACGCTGTATCCAATCAGATTTCCATGTAAAAAAAAATGTCTATCCATGTACCCAGCTCGTTTGCTCCAGCTGCTATCTCTCACTACAGTATCTCATATCTCATGTATGTATTGACACCCCTTTGTTATTGTAACGGATGTGAAATGGCTAGCTAGTTAGCGGGTACGCGCTACTAGCGTTTCAATCAGTTACGTCACTTGCTCTGAAACCTAGAAGTAGTGTTGCACCTTGCTCTGCAAGGGCCGTGGCTTTTGTGGAGCGATGGGTAACGACGCTTCGTGGGTGACTGTTGTTGATGTGTGCAGAGGGTCCCTGGTTCGCGCCCGTGTCGGGGCGAGGGGACGGTTTAAAGTTATACTGTTACATTGATGCCGTTGACCCGGATCACTGGTTGCTGCGGAAAAGGAGGAGGTTGAAAGGGGGGTGAGTGTAACGGATGTGAAATGGCTAGCTAGTTAGCGGGTACGCGCTACTAGCGTTTCAATCAGTTACGTCACTTGCTCTGAAACCTAGAAGTAGTGTTGCACCTTGCTCTGCAAGGTCCGTGGCTTTTGTGGAGCGATGGGTAACGACACTTCGTGGGTGACTGTTGTTGATGTGTGCAGAGGGTCCCTGGTTCGCGCCCGTGTCGGGGCGAGGGGACGGTTTAAAGTTATACTGTTACATTATGACACTCCAAATTCAGCTCAGGTGCATCCAATTTCCTTTGATCATCCTCACTACAACTTGATTGGAGTCCACCTGCGGCCAATTCAATTGTTTGGACATGATTTAGAAAGAAACACACCTGTCTATATAAGGTCCCACAGTTGACAGTGCATGTCAGAGCAAAAACTATACAGTGAAGTCCGAGGAACTGTCCGTAGATCTCTGAGATATAATTGTAGTGAGGCATATATCTGGGGAAGGGTATAAAACCATTTCTAGAGTGTTGAAAGTTTCCAAGAGCACAGTGGTCTCCATCATTGGGGAATTAAAAAAATTATGAACTACCCAGACTCTTCCTAGAGCTGTCCGTCTGACCAAACTGAGCAACCGGGCAAGAAGGACCTTGGTCAGGGAGGTGACCAAGAATGCAATGACCACTGTAACAGAACTACAGAGTTCCTTGGCTGAGATGGGAGAACCTGCCAGAAGGACAACAGTCTCAACAGCACTTCAGCACTCTGGGCTTTATGGGAGAGAGATCAAACGGAAGCCACTCCTGAGAAAAAGGCACATGACAGCATGCCTGGAGTTTGCAAAAAGCCACTTGAAAGACTCTGAGATCATAAGGCAAAATATGATGTGGTCTGATGAGACAAAATGTTACTTTTTGGCCTGAATGCAAAGCGCTATGTCTGGAGAAAACCAGGCACAGCTCATCACCCATTTATCACCATCCCTAGGGATGCTTTCCAGCGGCAGGGACTGGGAGACTGGTAAAACAAGAGGGAATAATGAATGGAGCCAAAACCCTTGATGGGAACCTGCTTCAGAGTGCAAACAGCCAAAGCAACACTGGAATGGCTTCAGAACAAGAATGTGAAAATCCTCGAGTTGCCCAGCCAAAACCCAGACATGAATCTCATCGAAAATATGTGGAAAGAATTGAAGATTGCTGTTCACAGCTGCTCCCCATCTAATTTAAGCTTGAGAAAAGGAAGAATGGGAGAAAATCCTTAAATCCAGATGTGCAAAGCTGATACAGACATACCCAAGACGACTCAAAGCTGATACAGACATACCCAAGACGACTCAAAGCTGATACAGACATACCCAAGAAGACTCAAAGCTGATACAGACATACCCAAGATGACTCAAAGCTGATACAGACATACCCAAGAAGACTCAAAGCTGATACAGACATACCCAAGATGACTCAACGCTGATACAGACATACCCAAGACGACTCAAAGCTGATACAAACATACCCAAGACGACTCAAAGCTGATACAGACATACCCAAGACGACTCAAAGCTGATACAGACATACCCAAGATGACTCAAAGCTGATACAGACATACCCAAGATGACTCAAAGCTGATACAGACATACCCAAGATGACTCAAAGCTGATACAGACATACCCAGGACGACTCAAAGCTGATACAGATATACCCAAGACGACTCAAAGCTGTAATCACACCCAAAGCTGCTTCTTGACTCAGCAGTGTGAATTTCTACTATGTAAATGAGATATTTCTGTATTTCATAGTTTTTTTTAACATCATTTTGTCATCATGGGGTCCTGTGTGGATTTTTTTTTTTTATCCATTTTTAATTCCGGCTGTAACACAACAAAATATGGAATAAGTCAAGGTGTATGATTAGTTTCTGAAAGTCCTGTAATATGCTAGTGTTGTTGACTAGGGGGTTAAAAATTCTAATTATGTTTGTTTATTTCTAATGCTAAGTGACTCCCTGCTTTTAATATTATATCATGACCAAGCCCCTTGTTGATTCTCTGCATGGCAGCTGGAAAGCAGGGCAGTGCTGAGTTGACCCCCCACCCCCCATGTAGAGTTGTCTTATTGTGTGTGTGTGTGTGTGTGTGTGTGTGTGTGTGTGGGTGTGTGTGGGTGTGGGTGTGTGTGTGTGTGTGTGTGTGTGGGTGTGTGTGTGTGTGTGTGTGTGTGTGTGTGTGTGTGTGTGTGTGTGTGTGTGTGTGTGTGGAATGGGAGGCGTGTAACTATCACACAATTTATTATGGAAACATTCTTATTATGAAGAGAGTATGTGTACGGTTGAGAAAAGGAAAGAGAGGAAGGAAGAGACAGTGTGAGAAGGAGAGAGAGAGAGACAGTGTGAGAGTGAGAGAGAGAGAGAGGGAGAGAGAGAGACAGTGTGTGAGAGAGAGAGAGAGAGAGCAGAGAGTGAGAGGAGAGTGAAGGACAGGAGAGTGGAGGAAGAGAGGAAAAGGAAAGTGAAGAGGAGGGAGAGGAACCTGGAAAGGAGGAGGAAGAGGGAGAGGACGAGGAAGCATAGGGAGAGAGGAAGCAGAGGGAGAGGAGGAAGCAGAGGGAGAGGAAAAGGGAAAGGAGGAAGGAACGGAGGAAGCAGAGGTAGAGGAGGGGGAAGAGGGAGGCGAAGAGGGAGAGCACACCTGTGTGTGTGGCCTTGTTGAGGTCAGTCTCCCCTTATAGCACTGCACCACTCTAATCACAGCAATCTGCAGCCCAGCTACAGTGCCTCCTTCCACCCTCTGACCAAGAGGAATAACTTAGAGCCAATGACAACAACGTCTCCATATACCAACAGCAACATAGACCAATGTCACCTTTTTAGAGAGTGTGCAGTACCTCAAGGACTTCAGGGTCTCAAAATCCCCCCAGGGTCTCTAGCAGCCTGGTCTCAATATCCCCCAGGTACCTAGCTGCCTGGTCTCAATATCCCCCAGGTACCTAGCAGCCTGGTCTCAATATCCCCCAGGTACCTAACTGCCTGGTCTCAATATCCCCCAGGTACCTAACTGCCTGGTCTCAATATCCCCCAGGTACCTAACTGACTGGTCTCAATATCCCCCAGGTACCTAGCTGCCTGGTCTCAATATCTCCCCAGGTACCTAGTTGCCTGGTCTCAATATCCCCCAGGTACCTAGTTGCCTGGTCTGAATATCCCCCCAGATACCATGCTGCCTGGTCTCAATATCTCTCCAGGTACCTAGTTGCCTGGTCTCAATATCCCCCCAGGTACCTAGCTGCCTGGTCTCAATATCCCCCAGGTACCTAGCTGCCTGGTCTCAATATCCCCCTGGTACCTAGCTGCCTGGTCTCAATATCTCCCCAGGTACCATGCTGCCTGGTCTGAATATCCCCCCAGGTACCTAGCAGCCTGGTCTCAATATCTCCCCAGGTACCTAGCTGCCTGGTCTCAATATCTCCCCAGGTACCTAGCTGCCTGGTCTCAATATCTCCCCAGGTACCTAGCTGCCTGGTCTCAATATCTCCCCAGGTACCTAGCTGCCTGGTATCAATATCTCCCCAGGTACCTAGCTGCCTGGTCTGAATATCCCCCCCAAGTACCTAGCTGCCTGCCATGTACTGGAGGTTTAGCAGTCACTGTTCACCACAGTAAAGGGTAAAGGCTCCTTTCAAGGCACTATGGAAAAGTAGAGAGGAAAATAAATGCTGCGGCTACCTTGCTTCCAAACCGCGGTGCAGAAAACTGAAGACATGTTTAACCTTTAAGTTGCTGAATGCAGGGCATAAGTATTTAGACCACTTGACCTTTTCCACATTTTGTTACGTTACAGCCTTATTCTAAAATGGGATTAAATTCATCCCCCCCCCCCCCCCCCCCCCCTCAACAATCTACACACAATACCCTATAATGGCAAAGCAAAAAGAGGTTTTTAGAAATATTTGCTAGTTTATCGAAAATAAAAACCTGACATATGATATTTACGTAAGTATTCAGACCCTTTACTCAGTATTTTGTTGAAGCTCCTTTGGAAGCGATTACAGCCTTGAGTCTTCTTGGGTATGATGCTACAAGCTTGGCACACCTGTATTTGGGGAGTTTTGGGCAGATCCTCTCAACTCCGTCAGGTTGGACGGGGAGCGTCATTGCACAGCTATTTTCAGGTCTCTCCAGAGATGTTTGATCGGGTTCAAGTCCAGGCTCTGGCTGGGCCACTCAAGGAAATTCAGAGACTTGTCCCGAAGCCACTCCTGTGTTGTATTGACTGTATGCTTAGGGTCATTGTCCTGTTGGAAGGTTAACCTTCACCCCAGTCTGAAGTCCTGAGAACTCTGGAGCAGGTTTTCATCAAAGATCTCTCTGTACTTTGCTCCGTTCATTTTTCCCTCGATCCTGACTAGTCTCCCAGTCCCTGCCGCTGCCACCACCATGCTTCACCGTGGGGATAGTGCCAGGTTTCCTCCAGATGTGACGCTTGGCATTCAGGCCAAAGAGTTCAATCTTGGTTTTATCAGACCAGAGAATCTTGTTTCTCATGGTCTGAGAGTCCTTTAGGTGCCTTTTGGCAAACTCCAAGTGGGCTGTCATGTGTCTTTTACTGAGGAGTGGCTTCCGTCTGGCCACTCTACCATAAAGGCCTGATTGGTGGAGTGCTGCAGAGATGGTTGTCCTTCAGGAAGGTTCTCCTATCTCCACAGAGGAACTCTGGAGCTCTGTCAGAGTGACCATCGGATTCTTGGTCACCTCCCTGACCAAGGCCCTACTCTCCCAATTGCTCAGTTTGGCCAGGCGGCCAGCTCTAGGAAGAGTCTTGGTGGTTCCAAACTTCTTCCATTTAAGAGGCCACTGTGTTCTTAGGGACCTTCAATGCTGCAGACATTTTTTGGCACCCTTCTCCATATCTATGCCTCAACACAATCCTGTCTCGGAGCTCTACAGACAATTCCTTCGACCTCATGGCTTGGTTTTTGCTCTGACATGCACTGTCAATTGTGGGACCTTATACAAGCAGGTGTGTGCACTTTCCAAATCATGTTCAATCAATTGAATTTACCACAGGTGGAATCCAATCATGTTGTAGAAACATCTCAAGGTTGATCAATGATAACAGGATGCACCTGAGACAGTGACAACCTGTCATTCAGGGCAGAGCCCCACCTGTTTTGAGCCTCACACTTTTAGGTAAAAAACAACAACAAAAAACATTGTTTTTGGGGGGGGCTTGCCTATTTTGCTTGTTATTTTGGCATTAATACGTGTCACATGTTAGTTTGCAAACAATGTAAAATAAAAAATGTAATTGAGTTAATAATGCCGCGAACAAACATGGTCTCTTTTTTGCTTTCTTGAGGAAGACAGCTCCAAAACTCAAGTGTTTCAGCCTAGCTCAGTGCTTTCTTGAGGAAGACAGCTCCAAAACTCTAGTGTTTCAGCCTAGCTCAGTGCTTTCTTGAGGAAGACAGCTCCAAAACTCTAGTGTTTCAGCCTAGCTCAGTGCTTTCTGTGGTGGCGGGGCTAGTCAGCAGAAAATATAGAGCATTGTGCCTGTTTGGCTCAGTTTTCTGTCATGATTGGCTCAGTTTCCTGTCACTCATGGGACAGTACGTCATGCCCAATTCTAAGGTTAGAGCTAAAAAATGTTAGCCCCTTGGGTTCTGTCATAGAGTTATATTAGAAGTACCCATCCAAGAAGGCTCAAGGTCATTGTCCACAGATAGAATGACATCAATTCACGTTATATCTACAGTAGCTTTGATTGGACTGATCATGTCAACATCATACATTCAAAATCTTAGCTGGAAAGCTAGCAGTCGTCACCATGAATCAAGTCGACAATCAAATCCTTTTCAATCCTTGTCATATGAAGAGAAATTAGAGATAAAACGTCTCCGTGCTCATCGGCTATCGGACATAAACATTACACAACAAGTTGGAAATCGCAAATTCAACAATGAGTGGTTTGGAAAGGAATCAGTGGCCTCTTGTGAGTTCAAGACATCTGGGAACTCGGGCGAAGTGAGCTACGACTGGGAAAATACGTTTTGAATGGTCATTCAACTTGGAATTGTAAATACGGCATCTTTCTCTTTGATGACAAAATTTGCCCACGAAGGACCGCCGCGCCACTTTCCTGTCCAAGCACATGACAACAATGTGAGGCCAAAAATGTCTTATGCTGCTTCATAAAATATATAGGATGCCAGAGAGATATGTATACTATAGCTAAGAAAGTAATACTAAGTGTATGTTGTGTAGTAAGCTGTTAGTAGCCCATGTGCCTCACCCTAATAATTTGGTCTATTTTCACCAACGCGGTTTTGTAAACACATCGTTCGTGGCCGGTGTGTGCTTGTTTGCCTAAAACGGGTTTTAGAGAAATGTAATCAATTAATATTGTAAGAGCTTTCATTGTCCGTTTATATGTAAGAACGGCCCATGTTCTGAATACTGTCGCTGTACATTTCAAAAGTGCTGAACAAATAGTTATATTGACCAAGTCCGTCCTAGCTCGCTCATTAATGTCTTAATTGAAATTGCACATTGCCTCTTATCCGCTTGTCGTCCCCTTATGCCATAGTTTTTACATCTCAATTGTCAGTAGAAACAGTGGCGGTTCTAGCTTGTATGGCTCCATTTGGAACAAAACAAATAAATAATCATGACATTTAAAACTATATCAATCTAAAAATATATACAAAAAATAAGACTAATAAATATAAAAAATATGTAACAAAGACAAATAGAAACAAATTGTAGTGTATTAATACAAATTTAAAAAAAGAGAATCTAATTATTACACTATTACCCTATTGCTAACAAAAAACACACAAATAAAACTAAATTGTACAAATCCTATATCACACAAATACACTAATAGATTTAAAAAAAAATGTTTAGAGGTTCAGAAATGTTGTGAAATAGCACAGTTACAAATATAAATCAAACTGGATGGACATCAGAAATAGAGGAAGGACTAAAAACAAACAAATATAACTATTGTAAAATAGGTTGTGTCTGTAAAATGTGTATAAGATGTTTAAACTGAAGGTAGAAGCCTAAGTGTTATTGTTAATTCGTTTACCCCAATTGGGGGAAGGGTGGTAGGGTTTGCGGGGAATAATAAAGGTATATTCTAAAAAGTGTGTATATCTATATAGGTATGTGTATGTATATATGTGTATATGTATGCATATGTGTATGTACGTGGAAATATATATATTTACTAAAAAAAGATATGGGGGATTGGAAATGATGCAGACAATTACGTTGATGGAAGTAACAATCTTTCCGCAATATTAAGCTGATCCACCACTAAAAAAATAAAATAGAATACACAGATAGAATACACACATATAATACACAAATAGAACACACAAATAGAACACACAAATAGAATACACAAATAGAACACACAAATAGAACACACAAATAGAATACACAAATAGAATACACAAATAGAACACACAAATAGAACACACAAATAGAATACACAAATAGAATACACACATATAATACACACATATAATACACAAATAGAACACACAAATAGAACACACAAATAGAACACACAAATAGAACACACAAATAGAATACACAAATAGAATACACAAATAGAACACACAAATAGAACACACAAATAGAATACACAAATAGAATACACACATATAATACACAAATAGAATACACAAATAGAATACACAAATAGAATAACACACTTATAAAGAAGAGAACCTGATTATTACACTATTGCACTTCAAACAAGAAACACAACTGCCATCTAAACCCTTAACTTTCTTGCCTTCCTTGATGCAAAGTAATCAATTACATCATCATATGTCACGACTTCCGCCGAAGTCGGCCCTTCTCCTTGTTCGGGTGGTGTTCGGCGGTCGACGTCACCGGCTTTCTAGTCACCATCGATCCATTTTTCAGTTTCGTTTTGTTTTGTCTGTATTATACACACCTGGTTTCAATTCCCCCCATCATGTTCCCTATTTAATCCTCTGGCTTTCATTTCTGTTTTGTCCGTGATTGTTTGTGCGTTAGTGGTTGTGGTTTATACGTGTATGTATTTTGATTATTTCCATTTGTGGAATTTTGCCTTATTTTTGAGTAAAACACTGTGGTTTCGCTCAACACCTGTGTCCTGCGCTTGACTCCGAATATTCTCCGCACACAACCCTGACATCATAAGAAATCTGCCCAGCATTTGCATGGTTAATACTGATGACAGCAAGGCCACTAAGGCATTCCTGTGACATGGTGGACCTTTGAAAAGCTCCTTTCTGCTTCAGCTACGGTCACTGGAAGAGTAAGACAGATTCTGAGAGCAGTCCACAAATTTGTAAACATTTCTGAGAGCTCCCTTTACGTGTATAAATATCAGCAGCTTCAGCAGGATCATGGTCTTCGATGGCAAGTCCGGCAAGTTCTTCAGTTCCTGTGCAAGCTCTCTGCCATCCAAGTCTGAGTGGTCTTTATAGTGCAGTGTCATACTAAGGGCCTCACATTTTTCTGTCTGCTCCTCATTTGAGAGACTTTGGAAGGTTGACAGCACTTCAAACTTCTCTCCCACATTCTCCAATGTGGAAAATCTTTCCTGAAGGGCTGAGGTTGCAGCATCAACAACAACATTGAGAAATGTCACCTCCAGCTTCTTCAGGGCATCACTCAAAGGCTCATCAAATGATTTGTATGAAAAGTGCCACTTTGTGGACCTCAGCCTTTTTTGTTGTAGAACGGCCTCTACATTCAAACCCTCGCAAATATCCTTGGCTGGCGTTTGTGCAGTCATAAAGCCTGTCGCCCTGTAGTTGCTGAGACCTCTCTCTGTCTTTCTGAGACTGACTGCAACATCCACATGCATGCTGGGAGACTGCATCAGCTTGCTCACATGTTGGATCTGGCTCAAGATGTCATACTACACCACTGTACAGATGCTGAAGCAGTTTGATCCCACCTCCTCTGACAAGGACTGGGCCTCAATCTTTATCACAGGGTCTTTGGTTTGTTCCCTCACCTCAATCTTTATCACAGGGTCTTTGGTTTGATCCCTCACCTCAATCTTTATCACAGGGTCTTTGGTTTGATCCCTCACCTCAATCTCTCACCGCTGCTGCCTGATACCTCAGTGGCTCGACACTCTTAGCTTTACTCTCCCACCTCGTCTCCGTCCACATCTTCAAAGTGATGTCCACATGTTTTTTTTCAGGATGGCCCATCGCTGTGTGTAGGCTGAGAACAAGGTGTCTGTTTGTGTAAGATGCCAAAGTAACCTGTGGCATCGACAGAACTTTTGGCAGCATCAGCCACAACCAGGTTCAATGTGTGAGCCTCACGTGGCCCAAATAGAGCTCTTGGATTCATTTCCAGGAGTCTGGCTTGGACAACTTTGTTTTTGACTCTCTCTTTGTTGGCCACATTGCCAGTTTTTTTCCCATGTTTTCATGCAGTTTTGGTGTTCTGGACAGCTGTTGTTTGGAGTCAGCAAAGAACTTGTATGTTTCCAGTCTGTCAGTCCTGAGTTTGCTAAGTTAATTTTCTTCTTATAAAAGAGTTTGCAGAAGAGGCTGTTGTTTCTTTCAGAATACACCAACCAACTTCTAGGGATTTTTTTCACCAGTCACCAAGGTCTTCCTGAAATACTGGTGGTGGCAACTTCTTACATCACTCTCATTCCTTGGAAAAACAAAGTTAGGTGGTTCCTCACTTGGTCCACATATACTGTACATGTCATTATGAACAATTTATCAAACTTTCAGAATAGGAACCAAATGAACCTAACAACCTCCTTGGCTAATTCTAGGCGTAAGACACCCGAAAGACTCAATATATCACAAAGGATACAAAATATCAGTATAATATAGACGTCTTTTAAGTTAGCCTACAGAATTGGAAATTACCCTTGCTGAGCTCAGGACCTAGTCAATACAATCACAGAGAACCTTTATGATGTCACCTCAATGAAAGTTACCCAAATCAATAATGTGCTAGTTAGGTTGTAATCGTTTGCTGCAGGCTAAACACATTATCATGATGAAACTGTGTGAAATTATTTCCAATGTTATGTAAGCTAGCATAGCAAGCAACATAGCAACATAGGCTAACAAACATAAGTGTTATACTAGCCTATTTCACTACATGCATAATATTATACTCATAAAGAGATGACGTAGCTGCGTACCTTTATCTTTTGCGCGTTTGTCCTCTTCTTCTTTCCTCTTTTTCCTAAACTAGGCAACTGAAGGCTTAGACCATTTCTTATCCATTTGTGTTGATTTGGCACTCGAGCATCAATACATTACCCATCACCCAACTCTGTCAACCAAGAGTCAAGACTAAACCAATTCACCTTGGTGGTGTGCAGACTGGTTTTATATTATTCTTGACGATTTCGCACAAACCAGAAAAAAAATGCAACAATATGTCTGTGAAACTATACATTCACAGTATTATGAATGAATTGTGGTTTATTTGGTAGCATTTCGTAGTGTGACTGATTTGACTAATTGCATTAGTACTGTACAAAGTTACAGGTGCGCTATTTGATAGATTCCCCCGCTCCTCCTACCTCGGGCTTCCAGTGGGGAGACCTGAGGTCAACCTACCCCCGCTCTCCCTACCTCGGGCCTTCCAGTGGGGAGACCTGAGGTCAACCTACCCCCGCTCCCCCTACCTCGGGCTTCCAGTGGGGAGGCCTGAGGTCAACCTACCCCCGCTCCCCCTACCTCGGGCTTCCAGTGCAGAGACCTGAGGTCAACCTACTCCCGCTCCCCCTATCTCGGGCTTCCAGTGGGGAGGCCTGAGGTCAACCTACCCCCGCTCTCTCTACCTCGGGCTTCCAGTGGGGAGACCTGAGGTCAACCTACCCCCGTCCCCTACCTCGGGCTTCCAGTGGGGAGACCTGAGGTCAACCTACCCCCGCTCCCCCTACCTCGGGCTTCCAGTGGGGAGACCTGAGGTCAACCTACCCCCGCTCCCCCTATCTCGGGCTTCCAGTGGGGAGACCTGAGGTCAACCTACCCCCGCTCCCCCTATCTCGGGCTTCCAGTGGGGAGACCTGAGGTCAACCTATCTGTGGGAAACATGTAGCCTGCCTGCCAATTTTCAACCCTTGTATTGGCCAGCCTGTTGCGTGCTTTGGTGTGTGTGTTTTCAACAAGGACCAGTTGCGCTCTGAGGCGGCTGATGTTGGTGGGATTTGAAGGATGATTGAGGCAACAGGGGAAAAATGCCCTCTAGAATGCCCTTCTAGCCAATCCTAAATTAGTTGTTTAATTCTAATTATAAACTGGGTGGTTCAAGCCCTGAATGCTGATTGGCTTACAGGCGTGGTATATCAGACCGTATACCACAGGTATGACAAAACATTTATTTTTACTGCTCTAATTACGCTGGTAACCAGTTCATAATAGCAATAAGGCACCTTGGGGGTTTGTGGTATATGGCCAATAAACCACGGCTAAGGGCTGTATCCAGGCACTTCGCGTTGCATCACCCTAAGAACAGCGCTTAGCCGTGGTATATTGGCCATATACCACACCCCTTCGGAGTGTGCCACCGGTGAAGCGTTGGGCAGACCGGGCCTTATTGCTTAAATATATGGCTCTGTATTAGGGTTGCAAAATGTGTCTAACTTCCAGAAATTCCCAGGTTTTCCATAAATCCCAGTTGGAATTATCTCTGGAATCAGAAGGTAATAAGCAAGAAATCCTCCAACCGGGAGTTTTGGTTAACCTGGGCATTTTGGGAAACCTAATATAGAGCCATATATTTAGAACATTACCACAGCATTGTTGAATACTTGTTTCTGATTGGCTAGAAGGGCATTCTAAAGTGGGCGTTAATACCAGATGGATGGACATTTGGAAAATATACAGTATTGGACGCCTCTGGTGCCTTATTACACCAACATTTCAGATACATGGATACATAGCATTTTGGAATGAAACTCTTCATATGACACATATATTTAGTATGGCTAAATGTATAATTGTATATGTTGTGTTGAAAATACATTAATTCATTTAATTAATAGCAGACTCCTGCCTCAATAATTCTGATAAAACTATAATGTGATTGGAAGCCATATACTTATTAACCAGACAACCTGCCAAACTCACGTAAGATTACATAGACATTTTGAGTAAATGGATTTAATTGCATCCAAGGTATTTTCCTATACCACAGGCTAAATTAGATGATTGTACACTGTACATTTAATCAGCACTGCATTCATAGAGTGGAATATACAGTTGAAGTCAGAAGTTTACATACACTTAGGTTGGAGTCATTAAAACTTGTTTTTCAACCACTACTAATTTCTTGATAACAAACTATAGTTTTGGCAAGTCAGTTAGGACATCTACTTTGTGCATGACATAAGTAGTTTTCCCAACAATTGTTTACAGACAGATTATTTTACTTATAATTCCAGTGGGTCAGAAGTTTACATACACTAAGTTGACTGTGCCTTTAAACAGCTTGGAAAATTCCCGAAAATGATGTCATGGCTTTAGAAGCTTCTGATAGGCTAATTGACATCATTTGAGTCAATTGGAGGTGTACCTGTGGATTATTTCAAGGCCTACCTTCAAACTCAGTGCCTCTTTGCTTGACATCAATGGGAAAATCAAAAGAAATCATCCAAGATCTGGTTCAAGTCTGGTTCATCCTTGGGAGCAATTTCCAAACGCCTGAAGGTACCACTTTGGTCTGTACAAACAATAGTACGCAAGTATAAACACCATGGGACCACGCAGCCGTTATACCACTCAGGAAGGAGACGCGTTCTGTCTCCTAGAGATGAATGTACTTTGTGTGCGAAAAGTGCAAATCAATCCCAGCAACAGCAAAGGACATTGTGAAGATGCTGGAGGAAACAGGTACAAACGTATCTATATCCACAGTAAAATGAATCCTATATCGACATAACCTGAAAGGCCACTCAGCAAGGAAGAAGCCACAGCTCCAAAAACCACCATAAAAAAGCGAGACTACGGTTTGCAACTGCACATGGGGACAAAGATCGTACTATTTGGAGAAATGTCCTCTGGTCTGATGAAACACAAATAGAACTGTTTGGCACGTGGGTGGCAGCATCATGTTGTGGGGGTGCTTTGCTGCAGGAGGGACTGGTGCACTTCACAAAATAGATGGGATCATGAAGTAGGAAAACTATGTGGATATATTGAAGCAACATCTCAAGACATCAGTCAGGAAGTTAAAGTTTGGTCTCAAATGGGTCTTCCATATGGACAATGACCCAAAGCCTATTTCCAAAGTTGTGGCAAAATGGCTTAAGGACAACAAAGTCAAGGTATTGGAGTGGCCATCACAAAGCCCTGACCTCAATCCTATAGAAAATGTGTGGGCAGAACTGAAAAAGCGTGTGCGAGCAAGGAGGTCTACAAACCTGACTCAGTTACACCAGCTCGGTCAGGAGGAATGGGCCAAAATTCACCCAACTTATTGTGGGAAGCTTGTGGAAGACTACCCAAAACGTTTGACCCAAGTTAAACAATTTAAAGGCAATGCTACCAAATACTAATTGAGTGTATGTAAACTTCTGACCCACTGGGAATGTGATGAAAGAAATAAAAGCTGAAAGAAATCATTCTCTCTACTATTATTCTGGCCTTTCATTTTCTTAAAATAAAGTGGTGATCCTAACTGACCTAAGAAAATACATTTTTACTAGGATTATATGTCAGGAATTGTGAAAAACTGAGTTTAAATGTATTTGGCTAAGGTGTATGTGAACTTCCAACTTCAACTCAATCATTTCATAGGGCAGCAGGTAGCCTAGTGGTTAGAGCGTTGGGCCAGGTAGCCTAGTGGTTAGAGTGTTGGGCCAGGTAGCCTAGTGATTAGAGCGCTGGGCCAGTAACTGAAAAGTTGCTGGATCGATTCTCCGAGCTGACATGGTAAAAATCTGCTGGATCTGCCCCTGAACAATGCAGTTAACCCACTGTTCCCTGGTAGGTCATCATTGTAAATAAGAATTTGTTCTTAACTGACTTGCCTAGTTAAATCATTAAAAAAAAATCTTTATCAAGCCTATATTAAAATAGTGTAATGGCATTTCTCTAGATGTATGATAAAGCAGTTAAATCTAATTGTATTGCACTAGGCCTGGGTAACTGTAATGAACACGAGAGGAGGCAGGTAGCTGTGTCCAGGGGCAGGCAGAAGGTCATACAACAGGAGGAGGCAGGTAGCTGGGTCCAGGGGCAGGCAGAAGGTCATACACAGGAGGAGGCAGGTAGCTGGGTCCAGGGGCAGGCAGAAGGTCATACACAGGAGGAGGCAGGTAGCTGGGTCCAGGGGCAGGCAGAAGGTCATACACAGGAGGAGGCAGGTAGCTGGGTCCAGGGGCAGGCAGAAGGTCATACACAGGAGGAGGCAGGTAGCTGGGTCCAGGGGCAGGCAGAAGGTCATACACAGGAAGAGGCAGGTAGCTGGGTCCAGGGGCAGGCAGAAGGTCATACACAGGAGGAGGCAGGTAGCTGGGTCCAGGGGCAGGCAGAAGGTCATACACAGGAGGAGGCAGGTAGCTGGGTCCAGGGGCAGGCAGAAGGTCATACACAGGAGGAGGCAGGTAGCTGGGTCCAGGGGCAGGCAGAAGGTCATACACAGGAAGAGGCAGGTAGCTGGGTCCAGGGGCAGGCAGAAGGTCATACACAGGGGGTCCAAAAGGGCAACAGTACAGGCAGGGAAAAGGCTAGTAACGTCATCTGGGAGATCAGGCAATAGGTTGATAACAGGAAATCCGATAGGCTAAAGTACAGGCAGGGAATAGGCAGAAAGGCGTCATTAGTGAGGCAGGCAAAAACTATCATACACAGGAGGCGTAAATCACCCAGCACTCTGCAAGACGTGTGTCACAAAACAAACAAGACCTCACAGTGATGGGGTGCAAAGAACTGAACTAAATAGTGTGTGATAATGACATACAGGTGTGTGAACAGGTGATTAGAATTCAGGTGACTGGGATCTGGAGAGTGAGCTGCATTCAGGGGATCTAGGTGTTTGAGAGTGTGAGCTGGAAAATGGCCTGGAAAGTGAGCTACGTTCAGGGGATCTACGTGTTTCAGGGTGTGAGCTGGAAAATGGCCTGGAAAGTGAGCTGCGTTCAGGGGATCTACGTGTTTCAGGGTGTGAGCTGGAAAATGGCCTGGAAAGTGAGCTGCGTTCAGGGGATCTACGTGTTTGAGGGTGAGGGCTGGAAGCAATACATTCAGTATTGATAGAAACTAACAACGGACATTTCTGTTTATCACATTTGATCAAGATCTCTGGGGATAACTTATGATTTACGCCAATGGGGATAACCTATGGAATGTCTGAGATTCCTTGGTTAGGACCGTGAACCGTTAAACCACGTAGTCCATTAAAAACAAAGGTAATTTGCATGGTGGAAATACACCAATTTCATACTTTTACATCCTAGAATTCTTCGGTCAGATTGTCATTTGAGTGTTCTGTTCTTGTAGATACAGCAGACAGTCGCATTACTGTCCTAGTAGCTAACTCCTCTGTGTGTGTGTGTGTGTGTGTGTGTGTGTGTGTGTGTGTGTGTGTGTGTGTGTGTGTGTGTGTGTGTGTGTGTGTCTGGATTAAACAGTTTATAACACAGTGTAAACACAGCCATATTGACTTCAGAGGGGTGGAGGAGGAGGAGGTAGAAGCAGCAGGGTTGGAGGGTTTTGAGGAGGAGGTAGAAGCAGTAGGTTTGGACGGTTGGAGGAGGTAGAAACAGCAGGGTTGGATGGTTGGAGGAGGAGGTAGAAGCAGCAGGGTTGGAGTGTTGGAGGAGGAGGTAGAAACAGCAGGGTTGGATGGTTGGAGGAGGAGGTAGAAGCAGCAGGGTTGGACGGTTGGAGGAGGAGGTAGAAGCAGCAGGGTTGGAGGAGGTAGAAGCAGCAGGGTTGGATGAGGAGGTATTAGCAGCAGGGTTGGAGGAGGTAGAAGGAGCAGGGTTGGACGGTTGGAGGAGGAGGTAGAAGCAGCAGGGTTGGATGAGGAGGTAGAAACAGAAGGGTTGGATGAGGAGGTAGAAGCAGCAGTGTTGGCGGATGAGGTAGAAGCGACAGGGTTGAAGGAGGAGGTGGAAGCAGCAGGGTTGGAGGGTTGGAGGAGAAGGTAGTAGCAGCAGGGTTGGTTGAGGAGGTGGAAGTAGTAGCAGGGTTGGAGTGTTGGAGGAGGAGGTAGTAGCAGCAGGGTTGGATGAGGAGGTATTAGCAGCAGGGTTGGAGGAGGTAGAAGCAGCAGGGTTGGAGGAGGTAGAAGCAGCAGGGTTGGCGGAGAAGGTAGAAGCAGCAGGGTTGGACGGTTGGAGGAGGAGGTAGAAGCAGCAGGGTTGAAGGAGGAGGTGGAAGTAGTAGCAGGGTTGGAGTGTTGGAGGAGGAGGTAGAAGCAGCAGGGTTGGAGGGTTGGAGGAGAAGGTAGTAGTAGCAGGGTTGGTTGAGGAGGTGGAAGTAGTAGCAGGGTTGGAGTGTTGGAGGAGGAGGTAGTAGCAGCAGGGTTGGATGAGGAGGTATTAGCAGCAGGGTTGGAGGAGGTAGAAGCAGCAGGGTTGGAGGAGGTAGAAGCAGCAGGGTTGGCGGAGGTAGAAGCAGCAGGGTTGGACGGTTGGAGGAGAAGGTAGTAGCAGCAGGGTTGAAGGAGGAGGTAGAAGCAGCAGGGCTGGATGAGGAGGTATTAGCAGCAGCGTTAAAGGAGGAGGTAGTAACAGCAGGGCTGGAGGGTTGGAGGAGGAGGTAGAAGCAGGAGGGTTGGAGGAGGAGGTAAAAGCAGCAGGGTTGGAGGGTTGGAGGAGGAGGTAGAAGCAGGAGGGTTGGAGGAGGAGGTAGAAGCAGCAGGGTTGGAGGAGGAGGTAGAAGCAGCAGGGCTGGATGAGGAGGTATTAGCAGCAGGGTTGAAGGAGGAGGTAGTAGCAGCAGGGTTGGAGGGTTGGAGGATGAGATAGAAGCAGCAGGGTTGGAGGAGGAAGAAGCAGCAGGGTTGGAGTGTTGGAGAAGGAGGTAGAATCGGCAGAGTTGAAGAAGGAGGTAGTAGCAACAGGATTGGAGGAGGTAGAAGCAGCAGGGTTGGAGGAGGAGGTAGTAGCAGCAGGGTTGGATGAGGATGTAGAAGCAGCAGGGTTGGAGGAGGAGGTAGTAGCAGTAGGGTTGGACGGTTGGGGGAGGAGGTAGAAGCAGGAGGGTTGGACCGTTGGAGGAGGTAGAAGCAGCAGGGTTGGAGGAGGTAGAAGCAGCAGGGTTGGAGGAGGTAGTAGCAGCAGGGTTGGACCGTTGGAGGAGGTAGAAGCAGCAGGGTTGGATGGTTGTAGGAGAAGGTAGTAGCAGCAGGGTTGAAGGGTTAGAGGAGGTAGAAGCAGCAACGGCAGGGCAGGCATCCGATTAAAACTGCTTTTTCAGAAGGACACAGGGCTCTGTGTTTCTGTGATGTTCTGTGATCTGAGCTCGATAATAAAGTCTGTACACACAGAAGTCAAACAAGATCAGCCCTGCCTTGGGATCCCCTGAGCACCACCGACGCAAGAGTGAATTTTCAATCGGAGGAAAGGAATGGGAGGTATTCCAAACCTGTCTACAGATTCTACTATAGATAGAGTCTATAGAGTGGAGGGTACTTTAGCAGAAGCAGAAGTGTATCAGTAACTGTGTTTAGTGCCTTGGACTTCTCTTTCTCTAGTGTGTCCGTGTCTGTGTGTGTGTGTGTGTGTGTGTGTGTCTTGCCAGGAAGCTAATCCTGAAGACGGATGCTGTACCCTCATTGACAGTGGATCTTGCAAGCGCTGACCATAATGTAAGTATCAGTTTGATGAGTCTGACACGTTAGATAATGCAACTGTGGCTGTTTTGACTGTAACACACCTGATAGTCACTGTATGGGTGTTGTTCTTCCGTCCCTAAGCCTCCTATGTTGAGTCTGAGAACTGCCAGCACACAGGTGACACAAAGGAATTTTGTTCTCAAAAGGAGTTACGGTGTGTATGGTGTTTGTAATTTACCCCTGGAAAGTCATATTCTGTGGATTGTTGTCTTACAGTTGATGTAGCTTGGGGCTAATCATGATGATTAGAGGGAGTCAGGGGGAGTTTAGTATTTCACTTTCCGCTATCATCAAGCTGTAATGATAGACATTTAAGAAAATTCTACATCTACGCTGTCTGCACAGCTTCCCAGGCAACCACCGCAGCAGGATGTTGTGATACAAAATCATCTTTCCCGAGGCAAAGAAGAGGGGATATGCTGTGAAGCCTGTGAAGACAGATCCAACATTTTGTAAGCCATAGTTATTCATTTACAATCAATTGAGCATTTCAGGCACACAAAAATTCCAAAACACAAACATTGAATAATTTCATTAAAAAGTGCATGATTAAATATTGCATTTTTCAAATTGAGAACTTGAAAGTAGATCACAACATCAACAAATTGATTGAATCACAACTCAGAAGAGTAATTAAAAGGAAATAAAATTCACAACCCATTTAACAAACATTTCCCCTTTTTTTTACCCGCCAAACCATGCTTCTTAATACCCACCTGCTTAACTTGGAAGCCAGCCGCACCAATGTGTCGGAGGAAACAGCGTTCACCTGACGACCGAGGTCAGCCTGCAGGCACCCAGCTCGCCACAAGGTGTCGCTAGAGAGCGGTGAGCCAAGTAAAGCCCCCCGGCCAAACCCTCCCCTAACCCGGACGACGCTGGGCCAATAGTGCGCCGTCCTATGTGATTCCCAATCACGGCCGGTTGTGATACAGCCTGGGATCAAACCAGGGTCTGTAGTGACGCCTCTAGCGCTGCGATGCAGTGCCTTAGACCGCTGCGCCACTCGGGAGCTCCAACATTTCCTTTTTCAAAAACATTACGGGCTACGCAGAGAGGCTCCTGGATCTCCTCTTTAACGAGGTCACCCTTAATCCAGCGTCGTATGTGGGGAAGCTGTGTGAGCTGTCCATCCTAGGACACCTGTCTGCCCAGTGTGAGAGGACCCCTGTCTGCCCAGTGTGAGACGCCTGACAAGGAGGAGAACATTGCTGGATTTGTCTGCCGCTCAATCTTGAGGTTGACTGAAGCTAAGTGGTTGACTGAAGCTAAGTGGTTGACTGAAGCTAAGTGGGTGACTGAAGCTAAATGGGTGACTGAAGCTAAGTGGTTGACTGAAGCTAAGTGGTTGACTGAAGCTAAGTGGTTGACTGAAGCTAAGTGGGTGACTGAAGCTAAATGGGTGACTGAAGCTAAGTGGTTGACAGAAGCTAAGTGGTTGACAGAAGCTAAGTGGTTGACAGAAGCTAAGTGGTTGACTGAAGCTAAGTGGGTGACTGAAGCTAAGTGGGTGACTGAAACTAAGTGGTTGACTGAAGCTAAGTGGTTGACTGAAGCTAAGTGGTTGACAGAAGCTAAGTGGTTGACTGAAGCTAAGTGGTTGACTGAAGCTAAGTGGTTGACTGAAGCTAAGTGGTTGACTGAAGCTAAGTGGGTGACTGAAGCTAAGTGGTTGACTGAAGCCTGCTTGATTGAAGCAGGGTACATGAGTAACCCCCCTCTCCTGCTCCCCTCCCCATCAATCTCTGTAGTTGGTTGCATTTCCTAAAGCCGAAGTAATTCACTTTTACGTGATATGACATGATATTGTTGCTTAGTATTGTCTTTTCAAGCATTCGGAAGGGAGATGAGTGTTACAAATTGTACAAATCAAAATCGATCCTGCCCCTGTAGGGTGGCCGGGTGCCTATATTAGATATATGGCTCTAATTATTTATTTTTTATGTCAAATGATGTCTCACAATTTCTCATGAGTGTTCATGTTGATCAATATTTCGCCTATGCTGGCCTATTGTAAATGATCAAATAAATGTCTGATCAATACATACAATTTTGAACATATTGTCAAATAAAATCAAATGTTATTTGTCACATATGCCGAATACAACAGGTGTAGACCTTACCGTGAAATGATTACTTACAAGCCCTTAACCAACAATGCAGTTTAAGAAAATAGAGTTTAGAAGATATTTACTAAATGAACTAAAGTAAAAAAATAAAAATAACACAATAAAATAAAATAATGAGGCTATATACAGCGGTCCTGAGTCAATGTGCGGGGATACAGCGAGTAGCAGCAGTGTAATTGTTCAGCAGTATTATGGCTTGGGGGTAGAAGCTGTTAAGGAGCCTTTTGGACCTAGACTTGGCGCTCTGGTTCCGCTTGCCGTGCGGTGGCAGAGAGAAGAGTCTATGACGTGGGTGACTGGAGTCATTGACAAGTTTTTGGGTTTTCCTCTGACACCGCCTAGTATATAGGTCCTGGATGGCAGGAAGCTTGGCCCCAGTGTTGTACTGGGCTGTACTCACTATCCTCTGTAACTCCGTACGGTCGGATGCCGAGCAATTGCCATACCAGGCGGTGATGCAACCGGTCAGGATGCTCTCGATGGTGCAGCTGTAGAACTTTTTGAGGATCTGGGGACCCATGCCAAATCTTTTCAGTCTCCTGAGGGGGAAAAGGCGTTGTCGCAACTTTCTTGGTGTGTTTGGACCATGATAGTTTGGTGGTGATGTGGACACCAAGGAACATGATATTCTCGACCAGTCGATGTGAATGGGGGCGTGTTCGGTCCTCCTTTTCCTGTAGTCCATGATCATCTCCTTTGTCTTGCTCACGTTGAGGGAGAGGTTGTTGTCCTGGCACCACACTGCCAGGTCTCTGACCTCCCTATTGGCTATCTCATCATTGTCGGTGATCAGGCCTACCACCATTGTGTCATCAGCAAACGTAATGATGGTGTTGGAGTCATACTTGGTCACGCAGTTGTGGGTGAAGAGGGAGTACAGGAGGAGACTAAGCACGCACCCCTGAGGGGCCCCCATGTTGAGGATCAGTGTGGCTCATGTGTTGTTGCCTACCCTTACCACCTGGGGGCAGCCCGTCAGGAAGTCCAGGATCCAGTTGCAGAGGGAGGTGTTTAGTCCCAGGGTCCTTAGCACATAGGTGTTCCTTTTGTCCAGGTGGGAAAGGGCAGTGTGGAGTGGGATTGAGATGGCGTCATCTATGGATCTGTTGGGGCGGTATGCGAATTGGAGTGTGTCCAGGGTTTCCGGGATGGTGGTGTTGATGTGAGCCATGACCAGCTTTTCAAATCACTTCATGGCTACCGACGTGAGTGCTACAGGGTGGTAGTCATTTAGGCAGGTTACCTTCGCATTCTTGGGCACAGAGACTATGGTGGTCTACTTGAAACATGTAGGTCTTACAGACTCAGTCAGGGAAAGGTTGAAAATGTCAGTGAAGACACTTGCCAGTTGGTCCGCGCATGCTCTGAGTACACGTCCTGGTAATCCATCTGGCCCCGCAGCCTTGTGAATGTTGACCTGCTTGATGTTCTTGCTCACATCGGCTACGGAGAGCCAATGTAGTAGGATTCAATCTCAGTCCTGTATTGACGCTTTGCCTGTTTGATTGTTCGTCTGAGGGCATTGTGGGAGTTCTTATAAACATCCGGATTAGTGTCCTCCTCCTTGAAAGTGGCAGCTCTAGCCTTTAGCTCGTTGCGGATGTTGCCTGTAATAAATGGCTTCTGGTTGGGATATGTACGTACGGTCACTGTGGTGACATCGTTGTCAATGTATTTATTGATGGAGCCGGTGACTGAGGTGGTATACTCCTTAATGCCATTGGATGAATTCTGGAACATATTCCAGTCTGTGCTAGCAAAACAGTCCTGTAGCGTAGCATCCGCATCATCTGACTACTTCAGTATTGAGCGAGTCACTGGTACTTCCTGCTTTAATTTTTTCTTGTAAGCATAAATCAGGATGATAGAATTATGGTCAGATTTTTCCAAATGGAAGGCGAGGGAGAGCTTTGTAAGCATCTCTGTGTGTGGAGTAATTGTGGTCTAGAGTTTTTTCCCCTCTGGTTGCACATGTGACATGCTGGTAGAAATGAGTTAAAACAGATTTAAGTTTGCCTGCATTAAAGTCCCCGGCCACTAGCAGTGCCGCATCTGGATGAGTATTTTCTTGTTTGCTTACGGCCTTATACAGTTTGTTGAGTGCGCCCTTAGTGCCAGCGTCTGTTTGTGGTGGTAAATAGACGGCTACAAAAAATATAGATGAAAACTCTCTTGGTAGGTAGTGTGGTCTAAAGCTTATCATGAGCAATACCTTGAGACTACCTTAATATTAGACATTAGACACCAGCTGTTATTGACAAATAGACACCCCTCATCTTACCAGACGTAGTTGTTCTGCCTGCTGATGCAAGGAAAACCCTGCCAACTGTATATTATCCATGTCATAGTTCAGCCACGACTCGGTGAAACATAAGATATTACAGTTTTTAATGTCCCGTTGGTAGGATAGTCTCGAACGGAGCTCATCCAGTTTATTCTCCAGTGATTGCACGTTGGCTAACAGAACAAATGGTAGAGGCGGGTTACACACTCGCCGAAGAATTGTCACAAGGCACCCTGATCTCCGCCCCCTGTATTTCCTTATTTTGTTAATGTGAATGTCCAGTTCGAGGTGAGTAATCGCTGTTCTGATATTCAGAAGCTCTTTTCGGTCGTAAGAGACAGTAGTATCAACATTACGTACAAAATAAGTTACAAACAATGCGAAAAAACACAAAATAGCATAATTGGTTAGGAGCCCGTAAAACGGCATCCCTTCCCGCTCCATTCGTCCAAGGCTTCCTGGCTTTATAATGCTAATGCAGAGGCACCAATACATTGTCCAGTACACTTATTGTATGCTGATTTCCTGTACAGTCCCTTATGTCTAAGCTTCTAAAGTGTCTCAGGCTTTACTAATTCTTGTGAAGAAGTGTATCAGTGTATCAGTGAACTGTATTCTGTAATTAGTTACAAAACAATAGAAATAAAGTTGTGTATTGCTGCTGTTTGTCTGATATCCAACAGTCTATGATCAGCTCTGTTGACCATGAGAACATTTTGCAGAGAAAAAGGGTTGAAGCATGCCAGTTAGGCACGGAATGACGTGGCCCATTTGTTTACCTTGTTACCTGGCAACAACCACAAAGGTGTTTCAAAGAGCTGTCAGTCAAGGCGAGGGCATGAATATATGCTCCCCGCCCACTCAGCATGTTCTTTCAGACTTCCTGATAGTTAGAGATGTAGAGAAATGGTACAATTTGTTGAATTCTGAGCATTTTAATAGAATAGAAATATTATGGGTAATGTTTTGGTCATTCAAAGGCTATTTTTACTTGGGAAATAGGATGACTGTGCTGGACCTTTAAAATGTGCATGCTTTTGTGTGTCTTCAAGATGCCTGAGTCTATTAGTCACTCTAACCTTCCCCCGTCATCCCCAAGCACCTTGCTTCCCGTTCCTCCCCAAAACACTTTGCCTCTGCTGTGAGTACATGACACCTCATCAGGCACAGCTCAAGAGGGGTTGGTAGACCTCCACTGGCACAGCTCAAGAGGGGTCAGAGGCTCTTCGTTATCCACCCCGTACTCCCAGCATCAGTATACACTCAGGCTGCGTCCCAGCAGGGTTCTGGTCAATAGTAGTGCACTATAAAGGGAATAGGATGTTACTTGGGATTCAGATTTAGAGACAGACTCCCACAGCAAACCTGAGCCCCTCTCCCTAGCCATCTATCCACTGTCTCTACTGCTTATCAGGTGCTAAAGCTGTGTCCTCATAGAGGGAGAAGGGAAGAGGGAGAGAGGGACGAGGACGAGAGATCAAGAGATAGAAAGAGCAAGAAAGAGAGGGAGCGAGAGATGTCATGTCAGGGAATATGACTGCATGTTAACTCTTTGTCCTCTGGCCATGTTGAACAATAGAAAGTGCCCTTCCTAATGTTGTGGAATCAGCAAATATTCTCCACCTTTGAAATTTCACTTATTGTTCCGGACCTGGCAGTCAGGCTCCTTTGTCCCCCACATCGTGTAGTGAAGCTCAGATTAAATACATAAATTACACCTTTGACCTTGGCTGCATTCCAAATGGCACTCCATTCCCTATGGGCCCTGGTCAAAAGCAGTGCACTATGTAGGGAATAGGATGCCATTTCAGATGCAGCCTATATGTCAGAATATAGTGGCAAAGATGGAGGACTTGTTCGTCATTGCTTGGACACATCTAGAGGATTGAAGAGACAGGCTTCGGACGGACGGACGGACAGACAGACAGGGCTGAGGGTACTCAAGGCCACAGGGTTCTGCCCTGCTTCTCTTGACTTGATTTGCTTAGGTACTTGTCATCTCCCATCTGGACTACTGCAACTCCCTGTTGGCTGGGCACCCCACTTGTGCCATTAAGCCTCTGGAACTTATCCAGAATGCCGCAGCCCATCTGGTTTTCAACCTTTCCACTAAAGTCGGCACAGCGGAGTCTCTGCCTCTTTGAAGAGTATATGATGTTTTGTTGTCTCACCTAGCTATCTTAAGTTGAATGTGCTAATTGTAAGTGGCTCTGGATAAGAGCGTCTGCTAAATAAATAACATGTAAATGTATTATGAAGATGGGTAGTCTCCTTGAGGTCAGTCTGCCTTAGCTGGGTTTCCAGAGGTGGCTGATGGGAGGAAAGAGGAGAAGTTACTCCATCTGACATTAGCTACCAATCAGATGAGAAAAGCTACAAACAAGGGACTGTACAGCACAGATACTATAACACGCTCAACGTTCATTGAAATTGTTAAACGTTTTTTTTAACAATGCTAATAGTTGGATAATGGACGAAGATACTCCAAACGATATTGACTGAATAATAGCACATAAAACATTTTACTGGACAAATAATGAGTGGATTTCTGAAAGGAAACGCCACGTAGAAATATATTCAACCATTGGTTAAGTAATGAATAATGCAAGTCTTGACGCTATAGGCTCTGCTCCTTCAGGGTAGCTCACTTCCCAAGCAAAGCGTCAATATATACAATTAGCAACAAGCAATGAGCGCGTCAAGCTACTGTATCTGCCAGCAGTAAAACAGAATCTAACAGGTGGAGGGCTGGAGTGGAGGTGCGACCAAAAGAAGCACACTCGTATTAGCACTAGTAGCAATCGGCAGCAGCAGGATGTGTTAGCAGAACTGGCAAGCCAAAGTATCCAATTGAGCCCATTTCAACCTTTACGGGGGTGTGTGTGTGTGTGTGACAGATCGTTACAAACATTTTCCACAGTCATACTGTTCCCTGGAAAAAACAAACGGGCACAAGCCAAGCAAGAGTAGGAAACAGTCGCAGGAGTAAAATGAAAGCAATCAATCCAGGAAGATTTAAGTGACAAGTGGAGTTTGCACCCCTCAAACACAGGAAATAGATGGCTGATCCTCAGGTGGGCGGGGCATGCACGTTGACACTAACACCAAATGAGATGTGCAAGAATAAATAATAGCTTTCTGATGCCACATATTGATTGGACAGATTACAGGGTAATTGTTTCCAGCCCATTCAAACAGAATGATAGTCAGATGATTGTCTCCCTCAGGCAGACGGCTCTGGTTCATCCAGCAGGGTGTTCTTATTAAGAGGTCTGGAGAGGTCAGATTATCCTATAATAGCCTATGGGCTAGCATACCTAGCATAGAACAGATTACAGCCCAATCCCAGACATTCTTCACTGTAATCCGTCAGATAATGCTTTCACAGAACTGTACTGCACACTCGTGTGATGAACACGGTGATATGGTTGGCCTGTACACGGTCACTTTCAGAGGTCAGTCCTGGCCCACAGCTACATTATTTAAAAAATATTTCACATTTTCCCATGACATACAGTACCAGTCAAAAGTTTGGACACACCTACTCATTCCAGGGTTTTTCTTTATTTTTACTATTACTATTAATAATAGTGAATAAATAACACATATGGAATCATGTAGTAACCAAAAAAGTGTTAAACAAATCTAAATATATTTTATATTTGAGATTCTTCAAACTAGCCACCCTTTGCCTTGATGACAGCTTTGCACACTATTGGCATTCTCTCAACCAGCTTAATGAGGTAGTCACCTGGAATGCATTTCAATTAACAGGTGTGCATTGTTAAAAGTGAATTTGTGGAATTTCTTTCCTTCTTAATGCGTTTGAGCCAATCAGTTGTGTTGTGACAAGGTGAAACGACAGTCCATCATTACTTTATTAAGACATGAAAGGAAGACCCAGAGTTACTTCTGCTGCAGAGGATAAGTTCATTGTAGTTACCAGCCTCAGACATTGCAGCCCAAATAAATGCTTCACAGAGTTCAAGTAACAGACATATCTCAACATCAACTGTTCAGAGGAGACTGCGTGAATCAGGCCTTTGCTGCAAAGAAACCACTACTAAAGGACATCAATAAGAAGAAGAGACTTGCTTGGGCCAAGAAACACGAGCAACAGACATTAGACCGGTGGAAATCTGTCCTTTGGTCTGATGAGTCCAAATGTTAGATTTTTGGTTCCAAAGACGGTGTCTTTGTGAGACGCAGAGTAAGTGAACGGATGATCTCTGAATATGTGGTTTCCACCGTTAAGCATGGAGTAGGAGGTGTGATGGTGTAGGGGTGCTTTCCTGGTGACACTGTCAGGGATTTATTTAGAATTCAAGGCACACTTAACCAGCATGGCTACCACATCATTCTGCAGCGATACGCCATCCCATCTGGTTTGCGCTTAGTGGCACTATCAATTGCTTTTCAAAAAGGACAATGACCCAACACACCTCCAGGCTGTGTAAGGGCTATTTGACTAAGAAGGAGAGTGATGGAGTGCTGCATCAGATGACCTGGCCTCCACAATCACCTGTGTGCAACGCTGTCATCAAGGCAAAGGGTGGCAACTTTGAAGAATCTAAAATATTTAATATATTTTGATTTGTTTAACACTTTTTTGGTTACTACATGATTCCATATGTGTTATTTCATAGTTTTGATGTCTTCACTATTATTCTACAATGTAGAAAATAGTCAAAATAAAGAAACTATATAATGCTTAACATATGTCAGGCACTATATTATTCTATTGCACTTCAAAGTGATTGGGACTTAATAAAAGAGAAGAGCATCGCATAGTGTGGCATACACCGTCATCAGGAGTCCCATTGGATCAAAGGCAACCCCTCTCAGGAGGGTAAATAAACAGCATATTTTAATCAATGACAATGTCAAGTTAAAAACACAATGCCCATCTCCCTGTGAATATGCCTATTTCAAATCATACATTTGACTGTTAATGAGATTTCAATTAACTGCAGAAAATAAAAGCTTTTAATCTTTTCAGAATAAATATACTCCTTTTATAATGATAAAGGGGTTACCATGGCAATGGAAGGTCAACTGGAAAGTCAGTTATTAAGAAAAGATGACCAGTCTCATTAAAGTGCCGTGTGGTAATCGGTTGATTATGTTGTTCCCATAGAGTCATGGGACTCACCAAAGGTGCTGTGTCACCTCTGGAGAAATGTTATTCAGTGTTATTCTCTCCCGTGGGGGAAATCTAGTACAGAGAGGGATCCTATATGTCAATCACGCAGAGAAACATGCAACAAAGAGAAAGATAACTACATAAAGAATATAGCTGCCGTGGGTTCAAGCCATTGTGCCACCATCAGGACAAATCGGCCTAGGATGATCTACTTCTGTACTCCTTAACACGCTTGCCAAATATCAGAACTCAAGACTCTAGTTCAAACAACATGGCCGTTATAAGCCAATGAGCTTGCATTAATTGTTTTTCCTGTTCAACAGCACCTCCATGTGGCCAAACAGAGCCATAATCTACAGGTTAGCCATGACTGAGTCAAACAGATCTAGAGATATAAATGTGCCTGTTATAGCGCCACCATGTGGTGGATCTGAATATTCTTGTATATGTTGAGTCCTGACAATGTTGAGTCCTGACAATGACAACATACTGTACATACACTGAGTGTGCCAAACATTAGGAACAACTCCTAATATTGAGTTGCACCCCTTTGCCCTCAGAACAGCCTCGATTCTTCAGGGCATGGACTCTACAAAGTGTCGAAAGCGTTCCACAGGGATCCTGGCCCATGTAGACTCCTAAGCTTCCCACAGTTGTGTCAAGTTGGCTGGATGACCTCTGGATGGTGGACCATTATTGATACACACGGGACTGTTGAGCGTGAAAAACGCAAGCCGGTGTGCCTGGCACTTACCCCGTTCAAAATCACTATCTTTTGTCTTGCCCATTCACCCTCTGAATGGCACACATACACAATCCATGTTTCAATTGTCTCTAGGCTTAAAAATCATTCTACGTGGTATGGTAGTAGGTGCCAGGCGCACCAGTTTGTGTTAAGAACTGCAACGCTGCTGGGTTTTTCATGCTCAACAGTTTCCTATGTGTATCAAGGACCAACCCTTCTTAGTTTCATAGGCAAGTCAATTGGATGGTATGCTGCTGGCCAATGTTTAGACCCCTAGTTAAACCACAATTGTGTGGTCAATTAAGCATTTCTTGTAGATTTTGATGTGTGTGTGGGGTCATTGTCTTGCTGGAAGATTGACTTGTCGCTAATTTTCAGCCTCCTGGCAGAGTCAACCAGGTGACCTTACCGTTGACCTTATCAAGGGTCCCAGGACCAGTGGAGGCAAAACAGCCCATAATGTCAAAGATCCACCACCATGTTTTATAGTATTCATGAGGTTATTTTCTGCATATGCATTCCTATTTCAAAAGGCCAAACCCACCATTGGTGTGTGTGTAGTCAAAGAGCTCTATTTTCGTCTCAAATGACTATAGTACGCGGTTCCAATTCAAGTGCCAATGCTGTTTAGCAAACTCCAGGCGTTCACAGTTGTTTGTTCTCAGTAAAGGATTTTTCCTGGCAACCCTTCCAAATAGCCTACTGGGATGGAGGTTCAGTGCATTTGGAAAGCATTCAGACCCCTTGACTTTTCCCACGTTTTGTTACTTTTAAGCCTCATACTAAATTGGATTAAATAGATCCCCCCCCCCCCCCCATAATAACATAATAACATAATAACAATACCCCATAATGACAAAGCAAAAACCGTTTTAAAATTTTTGGGCAAATGTATACCAAAAATGAAACCTCAAATATTATATTTACATAAGTATTCAGACCCATTAATCAGTACTTTGCTGAAGTGCCATTGGCAGCAATTACAGCCTTGAGTCTTCTTGGGTATGACGCTATAAGCTTGGCACACCTGTTTTTTGGGAGTTTCTCCAAATCTTCTCTGCAGATCCTCTCAAGCTCTGTCAGGTTGGGTGGGGAGCATTGATGCACAGCTATTTTCAGGTCTCTCCAGAAATGTTTGATTGGGTTCAAGTCCGGGCTCTGGCTGGGCCACTCAAGGACAGTCAGAGACTTGTCCCGAAGCCACTCCTGCGTTGTTTTGGTTGTGTGCTTAGGGTTGTTGTCCTTTCAATCTTGGTTTCATCAGACCAGAGAATCTTGTTTCTTATGGTCTGAGAGTCATTAGGTGCCTTTTGGCAAACTCCAAGCGGACTGTCATGTGACTTTTACTGAGGAGTGGCTTCCGTCTGGCCACTCTACCATAAAGGCCTGATTGGTGGAGTGCTGGAGAGATGGTTGTCCTTCTGGAAGGTTCTCCCATCTCCACAGAGGAATTCTGGAGCTCTGTCAGAGTGACCATCGGATTCTTGGTCACCTTCCTGACCAAGGCCCTTCTCCCCCGATTACTCAGTTTGGCCAGTTGGCCAGCTCTAGGAAGAGTCTTAGTGGTTCCAAACTTCTTCCATTTAAGAATGATGGAGGCCACTGTGTTCTTGGGGACCTTCAATGCTGCAGAAATCTTTTGGTACCCTTCCCCAGATCTGTGCCTCGACATAATCCTGTCTCGGAGCTCTACAGACAATTCCTTTGACCTCATGGCTTCGTTTTTGCTATAACATGCACTGTCAACTATGGGACCTTATATAGACAGGTGTGTGCCTTTCCAAATCATGTCCAATCAATTGAATTTACCACAGGCGGACTCCAATAAAATTGTAGAAACATCTCAAGGATGATCAATGGAAACAGGATGCACCTGAGCTCAATTTCGAGTGTCATCGCAAAGGGTCTGAACACTTCTGTAAATAAGTTATTTATGTTTTTTATGTGCAAAAATGTGCAAAAATGTCTAAAAACCTATTTTGTGTGTAGATTGAGGAGGATTTTAAAAATTGAATCCATTTTAGAATAAGGCTGTAACTTAACAAAATGTGGAAAAGGTCAAGGGATCTGAATACTTTCCAAATGTCTTTTGGAGGTGGCTGTATTTGTCAGTGCCTGAGCTCCCTCCAGACAGTTCTGAGCAGGTAATCAATCCAGTTAGCTCTCGTTCAGGTCTCGCACTTGTGGCTTGAATACTTGAAAGCCTGACCGTCTGCCTTCCCGATGCAAATGAGATGGAAATACTCCACTTCAAAATATGTTTTTTCAAATCCTGTTGAGTGACCTTGTCCTCTTACCATGACACACAGCTCAACTCCACAGAAGTCACGCTAAGACAAAATATTTTCTAAGAAGGAGAACATTTACAACAAGACTTTTTACCTTTTGTACACCGCAAAATTCTGCTGCTTCAACACTCCCTATTGGGGAGATACAGTACCCTCTGCTGCTTCAACACTCCCTGCTGGGGAGATACAGACCTTCTGCTGCTTCAACACTCCCTGTTGGGGAGATACAGTACCCTCTGCTGCTTCAACACTCCCTATTGGGGAGATATAGACCTTCTGCTGCTTCAACACTCCCTATTGGGGAGATACAGACCTTCTGCTGCTTCAACACTCCCTGATGGGGAGATACAGTACCCTCTGCTGCTTCAACACTCCCTATTGGGGAGATACAGACCTTCTGCTGCTTCAACACTCCCTGTTGGGGAGATACAGTACCCTCTGCTGCTTCAACACTCCCTATTGGGGAGATACAGTACTCTCTGCTGCTTCAACACTCCCTGTTGGGGAGATACAGACCTTCTGCTGCTTCAACACTCCCTATTGGGGAGATACAGTACCCTCTGCTGCTTCAACACTCCCTGTTGGGGAGATACAGACCCTCTGCTGCTCCAACACTCCCTGTTGGGGAGATACAGTACCCTCTGCTGTTTCCACACTCCCTATTGGGGAGATACAGTACCCTCTGCTGCTTCCACACTCCCTGTCGGGGAGATACTGTACCCTCTGCTGCTTCAACACTCCCTGTTGGGGAGATACAGTACCCTCTGCTGCTTCAACACTCCCTGTTGGGGAGATACAGTACCCTCTGCTGCTTCAACACTCACTGTTGGGGAGATACAGACCCTCTGCTGCTTCAACACTCCCTGTTGGTGAGATACAGTATCCTCTGCTGCTTCAACACTCCCTGTTGGGGAGATACAGTACCCTCTGCTGCTTCAACACTCCCTATTGGGGAGATACAGACCTTCTGCTGCTTCAACACTCCCTATTGGGGAGATACAGACCCTCTGCTGCTTCAACACTCCCTGTTGGGGAGATACAGTACCCTCTGCTGCTTCAACACTCCCTGTTGGGGAGATACAGACCCTCTGCTGCTTCAACACTCCCTATTGGGGAGATACAGACCTTCTGCTGCTTCAACACTCCCTAATGGGGAGATACAGTACCTTTTCCATCCCTCTAACTTTGTGTGTAGCATTAAATAATCCAGCTTGATTAAACTCAGAATTCAACATGCGTGATATACTTGCACCCCTCTAGCTAAACATATGGTACTGGGGAGCACAGCTCCGACCTAACCTGCTATCCACAGTTGAAGTTGGAAGTTTACATACACTTAGGTTGGAGTCATTAAAACTCGTTTTTAAACCACTCCACAAATTTCTTGTTAACAAACTATAGTTTTGGCAAGTCGGTTAGGACATCTACTTTGTGCATGACAAGGAATTTTTCCAACAATTGTTTACAGACAGATTATTTCACTTATAATTCACTGTATCACAATTCCAGTGGGTCAGAAGTTTACATACACTAAGTTGACTGTGCCTGTAAACAGCTTGGAAAATTCCAGAAAATTGTCATGGCTTTAGAAGCTTCTGATAGGCTAATTGACATCATTTGAGTCAATTGGAGGTGTACCTGTGGATGTATTTCAAGGCCTACTTTCAAACTCGGTGTCTCTTTGCTTGACATCATGGGAAAATCAAAAGAAATCAGCCAAGACCTCCACAAGTCTGGTTCATACTTGGGAGCAATTTCCAAATGCCTGAAGGTACCACGTTCATCTGTACAAACAATAGTACGCAAGTATAAACACCATGGGACGACGCAGCCATCATACAGCTCAGTAAGGAGACGCATTCTGTCTCCTGGAGATGAACGTACTTTGGTGCGAAAAGTGCAAATCAATCCCAGAACAACAACAAAGGACCTTGTGAAGATGCTGGAGGAAACAGGTACAAAAGTATCTGTATCCACAGTAAAACGAGTCCTACATCGACATAAACTGAAAGGCCGCTCAGCAAGGAAGAAGCCACTGCTCCAAAACCGCCATAAAAAAACCCAGACTACAGTTTGCAACTGCACATGGGGACAAAGATGGTACTTTTTGAAGAAATGTCCTCTGGTGTGATGAAACAAAAATATAACTGTTTGGCCATAATGACCATCGTTATGTTTGGAGGAAAAAGGGGGAGGCTTGCAAGCCGAAGAACACCATCACAACCGTGAAGCACGGGGGGGGCAGCATCATGTTATGTGGGTGCTTTTCTGCAGGAGGGACTGGTGCACTTCACAAAATAGATGTCATCATATTGAAGCAACATCTCAAGACATCAGTCAGGAAGTTAAAGCTTGGTCGCAAATGGGTCTTCCAAATGGACAATGACCCCAAGCATACTTCCAAAGTTGTGGCAAAATGGCTTAAGGACAACAAAGTCAAGGTATTGGAGTGGCCATCACAAAGCCATGACCTCAGTCCTATAGAAAATGTGTGGGCAGAACTGAAAAAGTGTGTGCGAGCAAGGAGGCCTACAAACCTGACTCAGTTACACCAGCTCTGTCATGAGGAATGGGCCAAAATTCACCCAATTTATTGTGGGAAGCTTGTGCAAGGCTACCCAAGACGTTTTGACCCAAGTTAAACAATTTAAAGGCAATGCTACCAAATACTAATTGAGTGTATGTAAACTTCTGACCCACTGGGAATGTGATGAAATAAATAAATAATTTTCTCTACTATTATTCTGACATTTCACATTCTTAAAATAAAGTGGTGATCAGAATTGACCTAAAACAGGGAATTTTTACTAGGATTAAATGTCAGGAATTGTGAAACGGAGTTTAAATGTATTTGGCTAAGGTGTATGTAAACTTCCGACTTCAACTTTATATCTGACAGGGACACCACAGGGATTATAGTTTCAGCATGTCCGTCAGGGACACCACAGGGATTATAGTTTCAGCATATCTGACAGGGACACCACAGGGATTATAGTTTCAGCATATCTGACAGGGACACCACAGGGATTATAGTTTCAGCATATCTGACAGGGACACCACAGGGATTGTAGTTTCAGCATATCTGACAGGGACACCACAGGGATTATAGTTTCAGCATATCTGACAGGGACACCACAGGGATTATAGTTTCAGCATATCTGACAGGGACACCACAGGGATTATAGTTTCAGCATATCTGACAGGGACACCACAGGGATTATAGTTTCAGCATGTCCGTCAGGGACACCACAGGGATTATAGTTTCAGCATATCTGACAGGGACACCACAGGGATTATAGTTTCAGCATATCTGACAGGGACACCACAGGGATTATAGTTTCAGCATATCTGACAGGGACACCACAGGGATTATAGTTTGAGTATGTCTGACAGTGAAATGAGATTTAAGTGCCTTTCAAAACCCCCAAGGACACTGTGAAGCAAAGAGTATAAAACAAAACAGGAATAAAACAATACAATGAATAAAATCTATTTAGTTTAGGTAAGAGGTGAGCTAAACCGATGGGAAGGTCAGCCTGAACAGGTATGTCATTCTACTGATATACTGTTCTAATTATATGTGTATGGTTCCAATGATCACAATACAAGATGTTTTCTTTGTGGAAAGCTTTTTTGTCTATTTTCAATGAATAAACACTGTGACTGAAACAAACAGCAATGAATCCACAGTGAAATATACAGTGCTTCACTTTTAAAGGTAATTTATGTTTGAGCCAACATCCAGTGTGTTTACCATGAATCGTATGTGATCTCTGCAAACGTCTGGGAAATTGCCTTTAGAAATTAAGTGCTGCTTTGTGACATCGGTTAATCCCGGCCAGAACGGTTATTTAATAGTAAAAGGAAAGGCAAGCTGTTCTCACTGGTCAGTCCAGGACAGACAGATCACAAGGCCTTCCAAGCTGGTCTCTCACTGGTCAGTCCAGACAGATCACAAGGCCTTCCCTTTCCTTTCTCTGATGTCAGGCTCTGTCCGGGCCCGGCCATGTCCGTACATGTGACACCTAACCCCTACTGACTGCATAACAGCACATATTCCAGCAGAGATTGGTTAACCCAGATTAAACAAATCAGATAGGGTTTTGTTTCATTTCCATAACCATTTTTAATGATCATATAATCCCCCCCCCCCCCCCCCCCCCCCACACACACACAAAGCGAATAACACAGCTGCCATTTCTGCTCTTTGCATCAGTCCCAGGATGAAGGAGGATTACCTAGCTGTGTTTACCGATAGACAGATAATAGTGGAACGCTCAATTATGGACAGCTGAAATAAGCGGCATCAAAGAATCCCTACAGTCGGCCACCCTGATTGGACGTCTCCTCGTTTTACTGGGTTCAGTGTATTTCTGACTTGTATTTCTGAGTTGTCTTTACCTTTAACATGGCTAATTCTCATTGCAGGAAGTAAAAGAGGATGGACAGTTGCCAGGTTTAACCCAAAAGTTAACACCTATATTCACCCTGCTGTCTAGCTGCACTGGCCACCTGATACTGTCAATATGGCATCATTAGTGGCTAGCCCATGTAAGCTAAAGTTTTTAAACTAGTTTTTTTTGGGCCAATTTAATGTAATTTGGTTTTAATGTTTGTCACTCACATATCACATGAACACACATAAGACATGGCAAAGTGTTTAGAATTGCAGGAAATGACCTTTAAAACTGCAGTGATGAAAGGGGGGTATGAGACAAAGTTTGGGAAGGGCAGGAATCCCTGATGCTAATACACATACAGCGTTCTGAAACAGACAAAGGTACACATAGCACCCTGTTTCTATTCCAGTGCTGTGTTTCTGTTTTGACAATATTCTTATTGATTTAAGATCAACAAAACATTCTAGCTATGTACAGGATGTACAGCAGGGACAATAATGTTATCAGATCATTTCATGACTATTTTGTTTTACGCAGTTTGGATACATGTTCAATTCCTGTCAAAATATTTCAAACGATATCAGTGTCAAAGTGTACAGATATGTAAAGGAGAAAACAGTGTACTGAGAGAACCCTTCCATTATGTTCTGCTACTGAGGGAACCCTTCCATTATGTTCTACTACTGAGAACCCTTCCATTATGTTCTACTACTGAGAACCCTTCCATTATGTTCTACTACTGAGAGAACCCTTCCATTATGTTCTGCTACTGAGGGAACCCTTCCATTATGTTCTGCTACTGAGATAACCCTTCCAATGTTTCATCATTCCAATTTTGCAATTGTGGGTTTCCCAACGTGACCTAGGTCTTGGTTCATCCAGAAGGAATAAAAGGCTGACGTTGCTGTTCCAAACAGGCCTTCGGAGGAATATAATTAAGAGACCATGAGGAGTAATCCATCTGAATTAGCAGGCAGCTCCTTTTTGAGCCCATAATGTTAGCCTCGTGTCTGGGTTCACCCCGGTGATATTCATATGATGTGATTAGCTAATTGTTTTCTCTTAATGGGGAGAGAACTACTGTTACATCATCACCATCGTCATTATTCATTCAAGGGTAGGTTTGACTTTAATCAGATTCCTAAAATCAAGCAACGCTGTATGAGTGAAACAATGAGAACAGAATGAAAACAAAACCGAAAACATGGATCAGAACCGAAAACCAGAAAATAAATATTTTTGGGGAGGAACGGAAACAGAACTGGGAACTAAAGTGATCTATACAATTCCGGAACAGAACTGTTATTTAAAAAACACGTGAACCGGTTAGTTACCTTATTTTAAGTTCTGAGCATTTTTGTCAGTCCCATAAAAAAACACCTTCAAAACACTCACTGTCACTCAGAAACATCTCCTTCCAGTCTCTGCCTGCCAGCTAGTTTTCTAGGCTAGTTAACGATACTATAGTTATCACATTTCACACTGGGTTTGTTAACTACAAAAATGTAAGAAGTGTTTTGAATTCTGGTGCCAATGCACACAAGCTTGTTAGCTAGATCTGGTCCAGAGCGATAAATCCTGTTATGGCTAGGTGTCTCACACCTCGACAACATCCGGTGAAATTGCAGAGCGCGAAATTAAAATTACAAAAATATAAATATTTAACATTCATGAAAATACAAGTGTTATACATCAAAATAAAGCTTAACTTATTGTTAATCCAGCCTCTGTCAGATTTAAAAAAGGCTTTACGGCGAAAGCACACCATGCGATTATCTGAGGACAGCGCCCCGCATACAAAAGCATGAAAAACATATTTCAACCAGGCAGGTGCGCCACGAAAGTCAGAAATAGCGATATAATAAATGCCTTACCTTTGATGATCTTCTTCTGTTGGCACTCCAAAAGGTCCCAGATACATCACAAATGGTCCTTTTGTTCGATAATGTCCTTCTTTAGATCCCCAAAAACTCAGTTTAGCTGGCACGCTTCAGTCAATAATCCACCGGTTTCCCTCCATCAAAATGCATACAAAATGAATCCCAAATGTTACTAATAAACTTCGCCAAACAACATTTATAATCAAACCTCAGGTACGTTAATATGTAAATAAACAATCAAATTTAAGACAGAGAATCGTTATTGTCTTTACCGGAGATAAACAACAAAGAACGCGCTCTCATCCACTTGCATGAAAACACTACAGCCAAAATGGGAGCCACCTAGAAAAACTACAATTTCGAGCTCATTTTTCCTAAAACAAGCATGAAACTCTTTTTAAAGACTGTTGACATCTAGTGGAAGCCCTAGGAACTGCAATCTGGGAGGATTTCGCTCCATAATAAAAATGACAGCCATTGGAAACAGTGGTAGGATGTATTGTTTTTTTGGGGGGGGGGGGTGGTTTGTCCTCAGGGTTTCGCCTGCCATATCAGTTCTGTTATACTCACAGACATTATTTTAACAGTTTTAGAAACTTTAGTGTGTTTTCTATCCAAATTATATGCATATCCTAGCTTCTGGGCCTGAGTAACAGGCAGTTCACTTTGGGCAAGCTTTTCATCCGGACGTCAAAATACTGCCCCCTAGCCCAAAGAGGATTTATTAAGCTAGCCTCGGCGTTGAGCAGCCTCTCAGACGTTCAACGTTCCTCCATATTAGTCGCTCCTCCATAGTTCTCTAGCTATTCTATAACGATGTAATTCAGTGAAGTAATGAGATCTACCACTAATATCATAAACACATTATAATGCACATCATATAATGATGCCTAGTGCTTCCATGTCCAACACTCTCTTGTGCCCTGCTAAATTTCAGTCTCATCTCTCACCCTACACTTGTCTGTCCATCAAGCATGTAAACAACAGGTCCATAGAAAGCTGCTCTATCTGCACTGATTGGTGGAGCAGTTCAATGAGGTACATTTTTTTTTTTAAAGGAACAGAAAGGAACGATATAAACATATACCTTTTTTCTGTTTCGAACCGGTTCAGAATTGTATTGTGCTGGTCGGAACAGTAGAACATATATATACATATATATATATATATATATATATATATATATATATATATATATATATATATATATATATATATATATATTCAGAACAATTCAGAACGAAATTGGAAAATAACTAATTACCATTTGGGTATTATAGGGTCATGTCCTCTGTGACACTGCTGGGTTTTATTTTATAGGTACTAGCTAATTAGATAAATCCATTACATAAATGCTCATGTATTTTCAATCCGATTTGTAAAGGATTAAAAAACAGACGTAGAATAACATCCATTCAGTGGAAGATATTTGTTTTCTTCTAAATTACAGTTAGGCTTATTTATATATTTATTTCATGAATATGCACGTGTCTATTTGTGTGTGTGTGCATGCGTGTCTGTGTGGATCTATGTGTGGTGAGTGCACCTCTTGATACCAACATTGACTCTTCCATTTTACTCTTTTAATATGAATATTCACATTAAAATGCCTACTGCCATTAGAATCCAAATCATTTTCCACTAGTCTCCACTTGACTCCACTGTGACTTCCTGAGATGAAGTCTGACAGATCAGAGCCCTAATGAGCCAGCCAGGTCAAAATGCCAGCACTGTACATAGAAGGGCTGCTGGCCAAGGTAGGCATGCATGCATGCATGCATGCATGCATGCCTGCCTGCCTGCCTGCCTGCCTGCCTGCCTGCCTGCCTGCCTGCCTGCCTGCCTGCCTGCCTGCCTGTCTGTCTGTCTGTCTGTCTGTCTGTCTGTCTGTCTGTCTGTCTGTCTGTCTGTCTGTCTGTCTGTCTGTCTGTCTGTCTGTCTCTGTCTGTCTGTCTGTGACAGCCCCTTGTGACATGTGCTGTGCAGCAGATGCATATCAAATAATCATGCTGTCGATCTGAGGATTGTCTGGCTTAAAGCCGAAGGAAGAGTGCATGTGTGGCCGAGACAAGCTCCTTGACCGAGCCATGTTGCCCTGAGCCATGCTACCCTCCTACCCTCAGCCCCCCTACCCTCAGCCCTGCTACCCTGAGCCCTGCTTCCATGCTATCCTGAGTCCTGCTTTCCTCCTACCCTCAGCCCTGCTACCCTCAGCCCTGCTTCCATGCTATCCTGAGTCCTGCTTTCCTCCTACCCTCAGCCCTGCTACCCTCAGCCCTGCTTCCATGCTATCCTGAGTCCTGCTTTCCTCCTACCCTCAGCCCTGCTTCCATGCTATCCTGAGTCCTGCTTTCCTCCTACCCTCAGCCCTGCTACCCTCAGCCCTGCTTCCATGCTATCCTGAGTCCTGCTTTCCTCCTACCCTCAGCCCTGCTTCCATGCTATCCTGAGCCCTGCTTTCCTCCTACCCTCAGCCCTGCTTCCATGCTACCCGGAGTCCTGCTACCCTCCTACCCTCAGCCCTGCTTCCATGCTATCCTGAGCCCTGCTTCAATGCCACCCGCAACTCTGCTACCCTTCTGCCCTGAAACCTGTTACCCTTTTACCCTGCTACCTGTTACCCTGCTACCCTGAAACCTGCTGCCCTTTTACCCTTCTACCCTGACACCTGTTACCCTTTTACCCTGCTACCCTGAAACCTGTTACCCTTTTACCCTGCTACCCTGAAACCTGTTACCCTTTTACCCTGCTACCCTGAAACCTGTTACCCTTTTACCCTGCTACCCTGAAACCTGCTGCCCTTTTACCCTTCTACCCTGACACCTGTTACCCTTTTACCCTGCTACCCTGAAACCTGCTGCCCTTTTACCCTTCTACCCTGACACCTGTTACCCTTTTACCCTGCTACCCTGAAACCTGTTACCCTTTTACCCTGCTACCCTGAAACCTGTTACCCTTTTACCCTGCTACCCTGAAACCTGTTACCCTTTTACCCTGCTACCCTGAAACCTGCTGCCCTTTTACCCTTCTACCCTGAAACCTGTTACCCTTTTACCCTGCTACCTGTTACCCTGCTACCCTGAAACCTGTTACCCTTTTACCCTGCTACCCTGAAACCTGTTACCCTTTTACCCTGCTACCCTGAAACCTGCTGCCCTTTTACCCTGCTACCCTGAAACCTGCTGCCCTTTTACCCTTCTACCCTGCTACCTGTTACCCTGCTACCCTGAAACATGTTACCCTTTTACCCTGCTACCCTGAAACCTGTTACCCTTTTACCCTGCTACCCTGAAACCTGCTGCCCTTTTACCCTTCTACCCTGACACCTGCTGCCCTTTTACCCTGAAACCTGCTGCCCTTTTACCCTTCTACCCTGAAACCTGTTACCCTTTTACCCTGCTACCCTGAAACCTGTTACCCTTTTACCCCGAAACCTGTTACCCTTTTACCCTGCTACCTGTTACCCTTTTACCCTGCTACCCTGAAACCTGTTACCCTTTTACCCCGAAACCTGTTACCCTTTTACCCTGCTACCTGTTACCCTTTTACCCTGCTACCCTGAAACCTGCTGCCCTTTTACCCTTCTAGCCTGAAACCTGTTACCCTTTTACCCCGAAACCTGTTACCCTTTTACCCTGCTACCTGTTACCCTTTTACCCTTCTACCCTGACACCTGTTACCCTTTTACCCTGCTACCCTGAAACCTGCTGCCCTTTTACCCTTCTACCCTGACACCTGTTACCCTTTTACCCTGAAACCTGTTACCCTTTTACCCTGCTACCCTGAAACCTGTTACCCTTTTACCCTTCTACCCTGAAACCTGCTGCCCTTTTACCCTTCTACCCTGAAACCTGTTACCCTTTTACCCTGCTACCCTGAAACCTGTTACCCTTTTACCCTGCTACCCTGAAACCTGTTACCCTTTTACCCTGCTACCCTGAAACCTGTTACCCTTTTACCCTGCTACCCTGAAACCTGTTACCCTTTTACCCTGCTACCCTGAAACCTGTTGCCCTTTTACCCTTCTACCCTGAAACCTGTTACCCTTTTACCCTGCTACCCAGAAACCTGCTGCCCTTTTACCCTGCTACCCTGAAACCTGTTGCCCTTTTACCCTTCTACCCTGAAACCTGTTACCCTTTTACCCTGCTACCCTGAAACCTGTTACCCTTTTACCCTGCTACCCTGAAACCTGTTACCCTTTTACCCTGCTACCCTGACACCTGTTACCCTTTTACCCTGCTACCCTGACACCTGTTACCCTTTTACCCTGCTACCCTGACACCTGTTACCCTTTTACCCTGCTACCCTGACACCTGTTACCCTTTTACCCTGCTACCCTGACACCTGTTACCCTTTTACCCTGCTACCCTGACACCTGTTACCCTTTTACCCTGCTACCCTGAAACCTGTTACCCTTTTACCCTGCTACCTGTTACCCTTTTACCCTGCTACCCTGACACCTGTTACCCTTTTACCCTGCTACCTGTTACCCTTTTACCCTGCTACCCTGAAACCTGTTACCCTTTTACCCTTCTACCCTGAAACCTGTTGCCCTTTTACCCTGCTACCCTGAAACCTGTTGCCCTTTTACCCTGCTACCCTGACACCTGTTACCCTTTTACCCTTCTACCCTGACACCTGTTACCCTTTTACCCTGCTACCCTGACACCCTCAAATCTGCTGCCCTGTTACCCTGAAACCTGCTGCCATGCTACCTGCACGCACACACACTGCTGGGTCGTCTCGCCCCTCTCTTCTACGACCTCTACATAACAAGGTTGAGTTCCTGGAGCATTAGTCTGAACTGAGGCTTAATCACACACAGACACACACAGACACACAGACACAGACACAGACACACACACACACACACACACACACACACACACACACACACACACACACACACACACACACACACACACACACACACACACACACTGAATCATCCACACACACATATGAAGCATTAGGTTGATCCTCAGAGCCAGAGGTGCTGTTCTGTTCTCAGCAGCTAATCCCAACCAGGCTTTTATACATGCAGTTGTTCGCTCCACAGATGTATGTGGCAGATGTTGCAGCATCATTGTTCAGGTATTTGCAAATTAATGGGAAAGGAGATAAGGATGGAGGGAGGGAGGGATTGAGGGAGGGAGGGGGGGTAGGGGGGAGGGTAGGAGGTCTAGGATTTATACAGGTTAGAAGAGAAAAGAGGGGATTTTCCTCTTTCCTTACAAATCAAATCAAATTGTATTTGTCACATGCGCCGAATACAACCGGTGTAGACCTTACAGTGAAATGCTTACTTACAAGCCCTTAACCAACAATGCAGTTTTAAGAAAAATAAGTGTTAAGTAAAAAATAGATAAGTAAAAAAAATAAAAAATTATTAAAGATCAGAAGTAAAATAACAGTAGCGAGGCTATATACAGGGGGTACTGGTACAGAGTCAATGTGGAGGCTATATACAGGGGGTACTGGTACAGAGTCAATGTGGAGACTATATACAGGGGGTACTGGTACAGAGTCAATGTGGAGGCTATATACAGGGGGTACTGGTACAGAGTCAATGTGGAGGCTATATACAGGGGGTACTGGTACAGAGTCAATGTGGAGGCTATATACAGGGGGTACTGGTACAGAGTCAATGTGGAGGCTATATACAGGGGGTACTGGTACAGAGTCAATGTGGAGGCTATATACAGGGGGTACTGGTACTGAGTCAATGTGGAGGCTATATACAGGGGGTACTGGTACTGAGTCAATGTGGAGGCTATATACAGGGGGTACTGGTACAGAGTCAATGTGGAGGCTATATACAGGGGGTACTGGTACAGAGTCAATGTGGAGGATATATACAGGGGGTACTGGTACAGAGTCAATGTGGAGGATATATACAGGGGGTACTGGTACTGAGTCAATGTGGAGGCTATATACAGGGGGTACTGGTACTGAGTCAATGTGGAGGCTATATACAGGGGGTACTGGTACAGAGTCAATGTGGAGGCTATATACAGGGGGTACCGGTACAGAGTCAATGTGGAGGCTATATACAGGGGGTACTGGTACAGAGTCAATGTGGAGGCTATATACAGGGGGTACTGGTACAGAGTCAATGTGGAGGATATATACAGGGGATACTGGTACAGAGTCAATGTGGAGGCTATATACAGGGGGTACTGGTACAGAGTCAATGTGGAGGCTATATACAGGGGGTACTGGTACAGAGTCAATGTGGAGGCTATATACAGGTGGTACCGGTACAGAGTCAATGTGGAGGCTATATACAGGGGGTACCGGTACAGAGTCAATGTGGAGGCTATATACAGGGGGTACTGGTACAGAGTCAATGTGGAGGCTATATACAGGGGGTACCGGTACAGAGTCAATGTGGAGGCTATATACAGGGTGTTACGGTACAGAGTCAATGTGGAGGATATATACAGGGGGTACTGGTACAGAGTCAATGTGGAGGCTATATACAGGGTGTTACGGTACAGAGTCAATGTGGAGGTTATATACAGGGGGTACTGGTACTGAGTCAATGTGGAGGCTATATACAGGGGGTACTGGTAGAGTCAATGTGGAGGCTATATACAGGGGGTACTGGTACTGAGTCAATGTGGAGGCTATATACAGGGGGTACTGGTACTGAGTCAATGTGGAGGCTATATACAGGGGGTACTGGTACAGAGTCAATGTGGAGGCTATATACAGGGGGTACTGGTACAGAGTCAATGTGGAGGCTATATACAGGGGGTACTGGTACAGAGTCAATGTGGAGGATATATACAGGGGGTACTGGTACTGAGTCAATGTGGAGGCTATATACAGGGGGTACTGGTACTGAGTCAATGTGGAGGCTATATACAGGGGGTACTGGTACAGAGTCAATGTGGAGGCTATATACAGGGGGTACCGGTACAGAGTCAATGTGGAGGCTATATACAGGGGGTACTGGTACAGAGTCAATGTGGAGGCTATATACAGGGGGTACTGGTACAGAGTCAATGTGAAGGATATATACAGGGGGTACTGGTACTGAGTCAATGTGGAGGCTATATACAGGGGGTACCGGTACAGAGTCAATGTGGAGGCTATATACAGGGGGTACCGGTACAGAGTCAATGTGGAGGCTATATACAGGGGGTACTGGTACAGAGTCAATGTGGAGGCTATATACAGGGGGTACTGGTACAGAGTCAATGTGGAGGCTATATACAGGTGGTACCGGTACAGAGTCAATGTGGAGGCTATATACAGAGGGTACTGGTACTGAGTCAATGTGGAGGCTATATACAGGGGGTACTGGTACTGAGTCAATATGGAAGCTATATACATGGGGTTCTGGTACTGAGTCAATGTGGAGGCTATATACAGGGGGTACTGGTACAGAGTCAATGTGGAGGCTATATACAGGGGGTACTGGTACAGAGTCAATGTGGAGGATATATACAGGGGGTACTGGTACTGAGTCAATGTGGAGGCTATATACAGGGGGTACTGGTACTGAGTCAATGTGGAGGCTATATACAGGGGGTACTGGTACAGAGTCAATGTGGAGGCTATATACAGGGGGTACCGGTACAGAGTCAATGTGGAGGCTATATACAGGGGGTACCGGTACAGAGTCAATGTGGAGGCTATATACAGGGGGTACCGGTACAGAGTCAATGTGGAGGCTATATACAGGGGGTACCGGTACAGAGTCAATGTGGAGGCTATATACAGGGGGTACTGGTACAGAGTCAATGTGGAGGCTATATACAGGGGGTACCGGTACAGAGTCAATGTGGAGGCTATATACAGGGGGTACTGGTACAGAGTCAATGTGGAGGCTATATACAGGTGGTACCGGTACAGAGTCAATGTGGAGGCTATATACAGGGGGTACTGGTACTGAGTCAATGTGAGGCTATATAAAGGGGGAACTGGTACAGAGTCAATGTGGAGGCTATATACAGGGGGTACTGGTACTGAGTCAATGTGGAGGCTATATACAGGGGGTACCGGTACAGAGTCAATGTGGAGGCTATATACAGGGGGTACTGGTACAGAGTCAATGTGGAGGCTATATACAGGGGGTACTGGTACAGAGTCAATGTGGAGGCTATATACAGGTGGTACCGGTACAGAGTCAATGTGGAGGCTATATACAGGGGGTACTGGTACTGAGTCAATGTGGAGGCTATATACAGGGGGTACTGGTAGAGTCAATGTGGAGGCTATATACAGGGGGTACTGGTACTGAGTCAATGTGGAGGCTATATACAGGGGGTACTGGTACTGAGTCAATGTGTAGGCTATATACAGGGGGTACTGGTACTGAGTCAATGTGTAGGCTATATACAGGGGGTACTGGTACTGAGTCAATGTGGAGGCTATATACAGGGGGTACTGGTACTGAGTCAATGTGGAGGATATATACAGGGGGTACTGGTACTGAGTCAATGTGGAGGCTATATACAGGGGGTACTGGTACTGAGTCAATGTGGAGGCTATATACAGGGGGTACTGGTACAGAGTCAATGTGCAGGGGAACAGGTTAGTCAAGGTAATTGAGGTAATATGTACATGTAGGTAGAGTTAAAGTGACTATGCGTAGATAATAAACAGAGTGTAGCAGCAGCGTACAAGAGGGGGCGGGGACAATGCAAATAGTCTGGGTAGCCGTTTGGTTAGCTGTTCAGGAGTCTTATGGCTTGGGGGGGTAGAAGCTGTTAAGAAGCCTTTTGGACCTAGATTTGGCGCTCCGGTACCGCTTGCCGTGCGGTAGAAGAGAGAACAGTCTTATGACTAGGGTGGCTGGAGTCTTTTGACCATTTTTAGGGCCGTCCCCTGACACTGTACATTGTTCTGATTTGATTTATACAAGTCAACCAAACAATGAGAAAAGGTGGGAGTTGCTTTAGTGGCTCTATGTCATCCTGTTGTTCCAGTGCTATTATTCTAGGACTGGTATAGTGTTGTTTTATCTGGCAGCTAAGGGGAATAGCAGAGCAACCTGGTATACATTTTACATTAAGACTAGTGAGTCATTTAGCAGACGCTCTTATCCAGAACCACTTACAGTAGTGAGTCATTTAGCAGACGCTCTTATCCAGAGCCACTTAGACTAGTGAGTCATTTAGCAGACGCTCTTATCCAGAACCACTTAGACTAGTGAGTCATTTAGCAGACGCTCTTATCCAGAACCACTTAGACTAGTGAGTCATTTAGCAGACGCTCTTATCCAGAGAGACTTAGACTAGTGAGTCATTTAGCAGACGCTCTTATCCAGAGAGACTTAGACTAGTGAGTCATTTAGCAGACGCTCTTATCCAGAACCACTTAGACTAGTGAGTCATTTAGCAGACGCTCTTATCCAGAGCCACTTAGACTAGTGAGTCATTTAGCAGACGCTCTTATCCAGAACCACTTAGACTAGTGAGTCATTTAGCAGACGCTCTTATCCAGAGCCACTTACAGTAGTGAGTCATTTAGCAGACGCTCTTATCCAGAACCACTTAGACTAGTGAGTCATTTAGCAGACGCTTTTATCCAGAACCACTTAGACTAGTGAGTCATTTAGCAGACGCTCTTATCCAGAACCACTTAGACTAGTGAGTCATTTAGCAGACGCTTTTATCCAGAACCACTTAGACTAGGGAGTCATTTAGCAGACGCTCTTATCCAGAGCCACTTAGACTAGTGAGTGCATACATTTTCATATTTTTGTTTGTACTGGTCCCCCGTGGGAATTGAACCCACAACCCAGATGTTGCAAGTGCCATGCTCTACCAACTGAGCCACACAGGAGACGCTGAGTTTAAATAATCTGACTGGCTAATTCATATTCAACACAGAATATGAAGGTGCTTGTTGGGTGAATCCTAAAAGACACTAACAAGCCATTCATATGTTATTACTGTGTGATTACCATTTTACCATTTATTTCGTAATGAAATACCTGGTCATTTCTGTACCGTAAAGTAAAATGTAACCCAATAATATTGTATAATTATCTTAGTGGTTAAAAAGAAGAGCAGGACAAAAGAGATGAAATGCCATGTGTAAACACAAAAAGTTATTCGTTACAAATCAAATTTTATTGGTCAAATACACGTGTTTAGCAGATGTTAGTGTGGGTGTAGCGAAATGCTTGTGCTTCTAGTTCCGACAGTGCAGCAATATCTAACAAGTAATATCTAACAATTTCACAACAAATACCTAACACACACAAATCTAGTAAAGGAATGGAATTAAGAATATATAAATATATGGACGAGCAATGTCAGAGCGGCATAGACTAAGATACTGTAGAATAGTATAGAATACAGTGTATACATATGCGATGAGTAGTCCAAGATATGTAAACATTATTAAAGTGACATTATTAAAAGTGACTGTTGTTCCATTTATTAGTGGCAGTGATTTCAAGTCTGTGTATATAGGCAGCAGCCTCTGTGCTAGTGATGGCTATTTAACAGTCTGATGGCCTTGAGATAGAAGCTGTTTTTCAGTCTCTCAGTCCCAGCTTTGATGCACCTGTACTGACCTCGCCTTCTGGATGATAGTAGGATGAACAGGCAGTGGCTCGGGTGGTTGTTGTCCTTAATGATCTTTTTGGCCTTCCTGTGACATCGGGTGCTGTAGGTGTCCTGGAGGGCACGCAGTTTGCCCCCGGTTTATGGAGTTTATGGAGACTGTTTAGTGCCAAAAATAAGGGGTTGATCTTTCTTATGTCTCAGATATTGGACAGACACTTCAGAACGTCCTTTAGATATTTTAATTGTTGTATATATTTTTGGGGGATATTTCAATTGGTCTTAAAATTCAGAATCTAATAGCAAAATTATCCTTGGTATGACCTTAATTAAAACAATTCCATATAGCTCTGTGTTTTGGTGGTGTCAGAATGGTTTGGCGGTCGGTGTCAGAGACGTTTTGGTGGTGTCAGATGTATTTTGGTGGTGTCAGAATGATTTGGCGGTGTCAGAACGGTTTGGCGGTGTCAGGGGTGTTTTGGTGGTGTCAGAGGTGTTTTGGTGGTGTCAGAGAGTTTAGTGTGATTTCCGTTAATGTGACCGTCTGCTTTAGGTATAATGCCTTGAGCCACTTGTGGATTGGACCATTCTAATGCAGTTCCACCTCCAACACCGCCAAAACAACCACTATGCGGATGGCGGCTAAAGCGGATCTGACTGAACAGAGCCCCTAATCTGCGTGAGAGAAAACCGCCCCATTGAGTGGTAAGAGACTCACCACACCTGTCGGGTCTGGACTATCATTAAATGTGAAGACTTATTTATATCAAATCAGTTCTCTAGATTTAAATATTATGTGATTAAACTAATCATGTAAACATGAATTAACTAGGAAGTCAGGGCACCACGGAAATTATTGAGATTTACAGAGTTATAATTTTACAAGTATAATTCTTCAGATATTTTAATATCTGATCAATTACAGTCTTCAATTAATGTATTATTACCTCATCAGTTCTCATTACTGAACGTCGCAAACCCTTGGATATCTGCACAAACCCTAGCCTAAATCATGAATCAGCGATATACAATTTGGCTTAATTATTTATTTACTAACTAAATAATCACACAGAATTACATAACAAACAAACAGTAGATATTTGGGTTACTACATGAAGTTCCTAGCGGACAAGCCGATATGACGGCTTGGTGGACAAAGGAAAGGGGTGGGGACTGAGAAAGAGAGGGAAATACAAAATGGATTCACTACACACAGTGGATAATTATATTAATTGAAATGCTAATCCTTTGCACATGAACGGCCACTCATTCGAGAATAATTGCAATGTACACTACTGTTCAAAAGTTTGGAGTCACTTAGAAATGTCCTTGTTTTTTAAAGAAAATCTATTTCTGTCCATTAAAATAACATCAAATTGATCAGAAATACAGTGTAGACATTGTTTATGTTGTAAATGACTATTGTAGCTGGAAACGGCTGATTTTCAATGGAATATCTACATAGGTGTACAGAGGCCCATTATCAGCAACCATCACTCCTGTGTTCCAATGGCACGTTGTGTTAGCTAATCCAAGTTGATCATTTTAAAAGGCTAATTGATCATTAGAAAACCCTTTTGCAATTATGTTAGCACAGCTGAAAACTGTTGTACTGATTAAAACCTTTTCTCAATAGGGGGGTGCTGTTTTCACTTTGTAAAAATTCGTTCCCAAATTAAACTGCCTCGTACTCAATTCTTGCTCGTACAATATGCATATTATTATTACTATTGGATAGAAAACACTCTCTAGTTTCTAAAACCGTTTGAATTATATCTGTGAGTAAAACAGAACTCAAGTTGCAGCAAACTTCCTGTCAGGAAGTGAGAAATCTGAAATCGGGCACTCTGTTCCAGGGTCAGTTTATTAATTTGCATGTAATCTATGAGTCGACATGCACTGCATACGATTTCCCCTAGATGTCAGTAAGCAGTGAGAATTGGAATGGGGTTGCTAGGTAGATCTGAGGCCGTATAAAGGCTCTTGGAACCGGGGGTGCACTCTTTTCAACGTTCGTCATGACGCAAGACAGACCTCAGGAATGCATTCTGAAAAGCTCTCGTTATAGGAGTTAGATTTATCCGGCTCTGATTTTATTCGATATAGGTGTTAAAAACATCATAATGTAGTTAATTTAAACCGAGTTATATCAGTTTATATCAGTATATTGCGATTTTCGGTATTCTGTTTGTGCTGCGTTATGGTGAGTTGGACACGTTTTCGCCACATGGCTAATGTTTGCTGCTAATTCCAAAGTTGAAGACGACAATCTACAACCGAGCAACGATTATTTTGGACAAAGGACAACTTGCACAAGATTCTGATGGAAGCTCATCAAATAGTAAGAACTATTTATGATGTTAATTCGTTGTTCTGTTGAAAAATGTCAAACTATTATTCCGCCATTAATTTCGGTGCGGTCTCGCTTTAACGCACCTGTATGTCGTAGTAACGTTAATTTAAAAAAATCTAACACAGCGGTTGCATTAAGAACTAATGTATCTTTCATTTGCTGTCCAACCTGTATTTTTTAGTCAAGTTTATGATTAGTTATTGATTAGATTAGGTGCCTCTCCCAAGATTTCTCCCGACATTTTGTTTGCATTTTGGCTACTATTCATATTGTATAACCACGATTTGTGCCGCTAAATATGCACATTTTCGAACAAACCATATATGTATTGTGTAATTTGATGTTATAGGACTGTCATCTGAAGAGGTTTGAGAAGGTTAGTGAAAAAATTAATATCTTTTGCTGGTTTATTTGTTATCGCTACTGTTGGCTTGAATCAATGCTGTTGTGTGGTTGGCTATTGTAGTAAGCTAATATAATGCTATATTGTGTTTTCGCTGTAAAACACTTAAAAAATCTGAAATATTGGCTGGATTCACAAGATCTTTGTCTTTCATTTGCTGTACACTGTGTATTTTTTATAAATGTTTTATGATGAGTATTTAGGTAATTCACGTTGCTCTCTGTAGTTATTCTAGTTGCTTTGGTGAGAGTTGTGATGGTGGCTGCAATGTAAAACTATGATTTATACCTGAAATATGCACATTTTTCTAACAAATCATATGCTATACAATAAATATGTTATCAGACTGTCATCTGATGAAGTTGTTTCTTGGTTAGTGACTATTTATATCTTTATTTGGTCGAATTTGTGATAGCTACCTATGCAGTAAAAAAATGGTGGGAAAAAAAAGTTGTGTCTTTTGCTATCGTGGTTAGCTAATAGAAATACATATTGTGTCTTCCCTGTAAAACATTTTAAAAATCAGAAATGATGGCTGGATTCACAAGATGTGTATCTTTCATCTGGTGTCTTGGACTTGTGATTTCATGATATTTAGATGCTAGTATTTACTTGTGGCGCTATGCTAGGCTATGCTAGTCAGCTTTTTTACTGATGAGGGTGCTCCCAGATCCAGGATTGTGTGCAACTAGAAGTTAAAGAAGCAATAAAATTGGCCTTCTTTAGACTAGTTGAGTATCTGAAGCATCAGCATTTGTGGGTTTGATTACAGGCTCAAAATGGCCAGAAACAACAGCCTTTCTTCTGAAACTCATCAGTCTATTTTTATTCTGAGAAATGAAGGCTATTCCATGCGAGAAATTGCCAAGAAACTGAAGATCTCGTTCAACGTTGTGTACTACTCCCTTCACAGAACAGCGCAAATTGTCTCTAACCAGAATAGAAAGAGTGGGAGGCCTCGGTGCACAACTGAGCAAGAGGACAAGTACATTAGAGTGTCTAGTTTGAGAAACAGACACCTCACAATTCCTCAACTGGCAGCTTCATTAAATAGTACCTGCAAAACCCCAGTCTCAACGTCAACAGTGAAAAGGCGACCCCCGGGAAGCTGGCCTTCTAGGCAGAGTTGCAAAGATAAATCCATATCTCAGACTGGCCAATACAAATAAAAGATTAAGATGGGCAAAAGAACACAAACACAGGACAGAGACATGATTTTTCTTTGCAACTCTGTCTAAAAGGCCAGCATCCCGGAGTCGCTTCTTCACAAAAGAGGGGTAAAAGATGCAAAAAAATAAACTTAACAACAGGAAGCATAGTAATAGGGCACATTGAACAGATATACTGCTTAGATTCAATGAGAATGACAGATCTATAACTCACATTTCTATGTGAATGTTGTTTGGTCGCCCCAAAAGGTTACATATTGCAGCTTTAAGTACAAAACATTTTAATTGAACCAGACATTGTAGCCTTCTGATGACAGTGATCAGGAAGAAACTGAGATAAACAGTGTTATTGTCACGGAAGAAGTCGACCAAGTTTTGAAATTAGTGTAATACCCGATAAATATTTTATGTTTGATTGGAAATGCGGAGGGAGTCGAAAAGAGAATGCAGAAGGCTGTTGTATAAAACCCCTACATCTTCAAACTAAGGGCATCCATGGCCGCAAAGAATTCAACCATGTATACGGACGGGTAAGAGTCTAGCTACATTTTCAGATATATGTTTCTAATTTTGTCAGAATGTCTTTTTCATTGCAAGTTAAAGCGTGCTAGCTAGTTAGCTGTCTGGCTCGCTAGCTACGTGTATGTTCGATAAGGAGGTAGCTGCATCCCAATATGCCGGCCGGAGTATGGGCGAGTGGCTATCGAAAAGAAAGTAGCGCTCTGCTATAGGTTAGAGTTAGACGGTTTTGATTGAGCTGTTTCTTAGTCTCTTACCATGCAACTACCGTACATTGAGCTACCATACCATGAGAGTTTGGACTTCTGTTTCGAAGCCAGAGGATGAGTCTGAATCATATTTCACTGTTAGTTTTACACAATCTTGCACATGTTTTTGTTACTAAACTGACAATTGTTTATTTTTGATTAAAAGTACTGATGATGGGTGTACTGTTGCTTCATGTGTTGTGTGTGTGTGTGTGTGCTCACTGTGACTGTCACCCTGATATTGGCTACTAGGTAGCTACTTCCCACACAGTTGCCGGACACTAGTGCTTGTCAAGCGGAGCAAAGGCCACTGTTTCCCGGTGTTGTCATTCATGCCCTCCCCATTGACTAGTAAACTGTATGTAGTCTATGTATAAAAGTGACATCTAGATGGTTATCACCATTAGTTATTACTTGTGTAGGCTTCTATCCTACACAAAATGGCCATGTAGTTACCGCCGGCGACGCAACGATGATACCCAGTATCTCAAGCACTTGAAGTCGGCAGGCACAACACCGTAGCACTGGTCGCTGGTTTACTATCTCCTAGTGCAGCCCAATCAGCCACGCAAAAAAAGTATTGTGGCAACAAATCTGCCCGATTAGCTGATTCGCTTTCCATTCACCCACTCAAACTTTTCAAGGGCCATTTCTCAAGTGAGGTTACAAGTTTATCAACTTTCAAAGCAGCATTACTATCCCATTGTTCCTCCAATTGCAGTGTGTTATATACCATTTTGAAGCTCCAAGTCTGTACTTTTATCCCAATGTTAAAAACCAAATTTCAAATAGAGTGGTTCCCTCAATTTTAGTTAGCTGGCTAAAGTTATGCTGCACCTAAAGTCAATCTGGGGACGTCACAATCATGACAAAAGGTTTTCCTACTATTTGTGTTATTTTTTAAAATGTTATCGTGTTTCCAAGCCAAATCCAAGTTGTATAGGAGGTAGGCTAATATTAGCCAGGTAGCTAACTAGCTAGTTAGGCGTCTAGCTAGCTAACATCAGCTATGATAATGATTATCAAAATATACATAACCAGCAGTCTATGGTCTAGCTACCAGTATACTGAACTCCAACCACTTATTATGCATTATAGGGTCCTTCGACAGGGCATGAAAACCATAGTTTTAGCTTGTGCATCCTGCTGGAAACATGCATTGCGTGGTCAATCTGTATAGAGCTTTTCAGTCTCAAACAGCCTTGATCCTTTGAAAGCGTTGGTTGGGGGCGATGAAACAACAGAGCCCCCATTCAATGAAGGGAAGCGAGGTGGGCGGAAGGGCGATTTCCACGTGGAGCTTGGCAAAAGGGGGCATCATTTGTTGACATAATTGTAATCCAAACCCAACCTTCCATTTAGTCGTTGTGACACACTGAGGTTCCGAACTCCATTTTAGACGAGACTGACTTTACGAACAAAAATTATCCTATTTACACTTTGTAGTCAATTGACACTAGAACAAATGTTTGACACATACCGATTCAACACAGGCCGTTTTCAAAGGGATTAGTTGTTTTTGAGGGGCAGTCCCTCAATCTCAGACTGAAAACATTTTATTTGATAATGGTATTAATTTTGTTCAGCCTTCCGTGCATTTTTCCAGACTCTCTCAAGGATAAAAAAGCTAAATCAATCCAGACACGAATGACAGGGATTTATGCCTAACCTAAGGTATTTATAATACAGCAATATGATGCTAAAAAAAAATGCCGTTGAATTCATCATAGATTTTCAATCAGACTTACTCTTATTCACCTTTTAGTATTGAATAAAAGTACACTTAATAATGATGACATCATCAAAGAGCGCTGGATTAATAAAGTCATTGGGATCACATCATCATCACCATGAATGCAGCTGCCAATTTATTAAAGTCATTAGATGCAGTTTACCATAGTGTACTACAGGTTCAGTACACATCGCTGCATTCTTTACCAGAAAGTAGGCTGGCCTTCTTTGAAGTCACGTAGATCGATACACTGCTCTCTTTTCATTCACAAAACTCTTGTACAAAAAAAAAGCTTGTTTTTCATTGGCTAATGTGTTGGACAGCATGCTCCTCCTACATATGATGGTATGGTTTCTCTGGAACTACCGTGTGATGACTGGCAGTGCAAGACGTCTATTAATACTGTGCTATTTTACCACACCATGTATTTCAAGGCAGCATTTACTCTCAATGAGATTTCTTCCTCATTTCGTTGGCTGACGTTAAACATTCAACATCATCAGGAGCATAATTGACTAAAAGGACATTTGTATGTTTTTCTTTCCCCTGTTAGTCTCTCTGTCCGAGCTGAAATTTTCCTTCTCCTCTCTCCCTTTTACATAACCCTCTCATCTCATTTATGTGAGCCACTGAGAACAGATGGGTAGCAAGGCTTTGAAGTCAGAAGGCAATTACACACTCATAACATTCATGGTCACCTGATAGCAAATGTGCTGAAGCTGTTTCATAATTAGACAATCATACCACTGCTCTGCTTCAGCAATACCGCACAGCACAGCACATAATCTCTGACTGGCTTGGTGGCTGGCTGACTTGCTGACTGGCTGGCTGACTGAAAATGACTAGCTGGAAATGACTGGCTGGCTGGCTGACTAACTGAAAATGACTGGCTGGCTGGCTGACTGACTGAAAATTACTGGCTGGCTGACTGAAAATGACTGGGTGGCTGACTGACTGACTGAAAATGACGAGCTGGAAATGACTGGCTGACTGACTGAAAATGACTGGCTGGCTGACTGGATAGATAGATGGATGGCTGAATAGCTGGCTAACTAGCTGGATGGCTGCTGTGATAGGTTGTGATGAAGACAGTCCTGCATTCAAATAGTATGTGAAATCCTTTACCATATTCTTCATTGAGTTTGACTGGTTTAATGGAACCAATAAAATAGTCCCACAGCTGTGACCTCATCTGGCACTCCAGGTAGGATAGAGCAAAGGCTCAAAGTATTTGAAAGATTTCAAAGAATCTGCATTCAGGTCGCGATCAAGGCGAATGTCTCAAGCTCCAAATCCCAAGTGTGCCACTCTCCTTTCCCTCCTCTACCCTTGAGCAAGGCTCAGTGATTGGTTTGAACTAACAGAATAGGTCACCTAGGTACTCTAACCCTTATACAGATGTAAAAAGTTACTGCAGGCAGGTGAGAGCGCCCCCCCCCCCCCCCCTGAGTTAAAGGGCTTTGTAATGTAACAAAGACAAAGTCAGCCACAGTGTCATCAACAGAAAGGTGTTTGTGTGTATAAGTATACATTTAAATAAACATATCTACTCATGCCCTGGAAACCGGTCAGTGGTTGTAGACTGAAGTGGGCCCTTAGTTTTATCTCATATACAGGCTCTTGTATAAATATGAATAGGGCCCTTAGGCTGAATTATAAACTGGGTGGTTTAAACCCTGAATACTGATTGGCTGACAGCTATGGTATATCAGACCGTATACCACGCGTATGACAAAACATTTGTTTTTCCTGCTCTAATTACATTGGTAACCAGTTTATAATAGCAATAAGACACCTCAGGGGTTTGTGCTATATGGCCAATTTACCACGGCTAATGGCTGTATCCAGGCACTCCACGTTGCGTCGCACGTATGAACAGCCCTTAGCCGTGGTATATTGACCATATACCACAAACCCCCGAGGTGTCTTATTGGTTAATTATAGAGCATCAACATGCGTAGGTCAGGTAATATAGTACCCATACATACAGTGGTCTGTACCTCTAAACGTCCCCAAGGGTGTTAGTAAACAATCAATCAATATGTGGTTTGGTGTAAGGGTCAAATAAAAACAATATTTAAAAAAAAAAGAATCCCAGTGGCTTTACAGGGACTTACAGGCTTAGGCTGACACACAAAACGAATGGTTACGTTGTTAAAAGAAGAGGAACAGAAGTAGCTATAGGAAGGACCAAGGTGAGAAAGGTCTACTTTTTGGGCCCCGCCTGGTAGTTGGGCCTTATTTCACAAAACTAGAGTCTCAGACACTCTGGAGGGTTGTCTGACTGAGGTATCACCATGGTGCATCGTGGGTTAATGCCTCTGAGAGATGCATAAACAAAAACATTATTACATAATGTAGAATAGGAAGCAGCAGGAGGAGGGAAACAGGCCCAACGGCTACACACACACACATACACGCACGTACACATACGCACACACATGCACCACACACACACTCTCCCTAATCCATATTGATGTTGTATCCAGGGTCTTGCTACTCCTAGTTCAATGCTTTATTCATAACAGTTGAGGACAGTAAGTGTTCTGTACATTAAGAGAGTGTGTGTTGGTGGAGTGATATTTTATGTAAATTCCTACACTGTTACGTGTGACCACGTAATGGTACAAAACTCATGGCTGGAGTAACATGCAGCCCAAGCTGGCCCGGCTGACATCTAACACTAGCATATGTTCCACACTGTAAAACAATGACTCTATGAATCAACCTCATAAAACAATGACTCTATGAATCAACCTAATTAAAAAGGACTCTTTGGATCAACCTAATAAGAAAATTGTGTCAACTGGTTACAAGTAAATTAGTTATGCTTTCTCTGTTGAAACCGAATATATGATTCAATGCCAACTGTTATATTTGATTGACATATATTTCAAGTTGCATCCTATTTCATTCAACACTCAACTTACTTTTCCCTTTTGGTTTAACAATAAATAACATGAATACTAACTAATATATATATATATATATATATAGTCCATTTTTTCATGTTGTGCCAAGTTTTTCTCAGTTTGGAATTACCTATCCAAATTTCTTGGGTTTCTTGGGTTACTAGCAACTCAAGATATTAAGTTGTTTCCATAACATGAAATAATGATTCCAAACACCTTTACATAATACTTTCACATGAACTGGTTACGATGTTGTAACCAAATGGTGACCATCTCACGTTACCTGGAATAACATTCACTCTCACGGGTGGCCAAAAAGAACAACCTGAAAGCCATGCCCGATAGGCCATGCCCCCAACTCTTCTGATAGGCTGCCAACACTACAGTGCACCCACCACTATACAATGGGAATGCGCATGAGGTGTTGAAAGCAATTAAGAAGCTTTCATTCAAAAAAATAATAATAAAGAATCACACTGATCTGTCAAATTCATTATTTGATTTCAGACAAATTGAATAGAATAGGTTAAACGAACAAAAGCATCATACCACTCAGAAAAAGCACTTCAGATAAACAACTATAATGGCTTGTGGCGAGCACAACTGCTGTAGAACGAGTGTTTATTTAACCATTACAGAGTGGAAGGATGGAAAATAAGCCTTTCTACTGTGGCCATTCTAGCTTTACCACAGTTCTTAAGACTCATATTCACTCTGAGAATTCAAGCAGGAAATCAAGATTCCATTGTAGCCAACCCGTGGTGCTCCAATGGTGTTTTTTTTAAATTAGAACTACACAGTCTAGACATCTACAGACTACAGACTTTTTCTGAATGTGTCTTTCACTACTGATAACAATCAAAGCCATCTAACAGACAGTGTTGTTAGACCAAATTAGACCACACAACAGCAGTTAAATCCAGACGCATAATCCCAAGACTTTTAGGAGGAAGAGAGGAATTATGGGTATTCTTCTATCTCTTCTCAGATCCTCTGTCTGGCAGTCCCAACATAAAAGAGGAGGAGGAGGGGACTATGAGTCATGGGGCTGCTGGGAGATGGGATGGGCGTTCCTGTGAGACCGAGTCTCTCTGAGGCTTATATTCTATTCTACCACAGCGAGGCTAGAAGCACGGAAGGATCCACAGGCCCGGAGCTACACATACATAACCATCACAGCCAGGCTGAACACAGATAGATTCTGGATCCACAGAGACCCACAACTGTAGTCTTCAGCCCAGCTCCAATGATGACTGATTTTTAGGAAGGAAGAAAGATTTTTCCCAGACACTCTTTTTTTGGCATTTGATGCTCCTGTGAGATGATCTTGAGAGAGAGAGACCGAGTTGGGCAGGCGACGGACTGGTTGCTCCGAGCCCTATTTATTACCATAGTGAGGCCCAAGGCACAGATGGATTTTGGATCCATAGAGACCTAATGCTGCAGCTCACCCTACTCAACCTAACCCCTAAGCCTAAAATAGCCCTTTTCCTTGTGGGGACCGGTGAAATGTCCCCAGTTGCCTTTTTAGGACTTCTGGTCCCCACAAGGAAAGTAAAACCATACATACACACACAGTACTACAGATATTTGAAGTTCAGCAGGAGTGACAAATAGAGGAACTGGTCTGAACTGGTCTAAACTGGTGAGTTCACCGGAAAACCACCACATTTAATTTTACACTAGTTGCTGAGAAAATCAATAAACCTTTTTCATTGCTAAAAATCCCCCACCCCCTAAAAAAACCCATTGAAAGCTCTGGTAATACGGTTCTGAGATTATGTCTTCCCCACTAAACAAAAAAACCCTTGGACTATGTCCCAAATGGAACCCTATTCTCTACATAGCGCACTACTTTCATCCACGACCCATAGGGACTACATAGGGTACAACATAAGGTATTAATAGGTTGCTATTTGGGTGCTATAGGTTGCTATGGTCTCAGCTTTAGGCCCAGAAATTCACAGATATTGTTGGTCATCTCTGTCTACTGCCTCAGTACTAATACACTGTATGTGATGATGAGGCATATCAGCATCTCAAACCCTGTGGTCTCTATCAAAGGACATCATATGAGAATTGCCTGGAGAGGGGAGGTAGGGAGAGAGGGAGGTGGAGAGTGGGGGGGATGGGAGGGGGAGGTGGAGAGGAGAGGGAGTGAGGGGGGGGGGGGGGGGGGGGTGTAGAGGGAGGGAGGGACGGATGGCTCTAGGAGAGCTCAAGGCAAGATACTCAGAAGCAGAGTGGGTCTAGGAGAGCTCAAGGCAAGATACTCAGAAGCAGAGTGGGTCTAGGAGAGGTAAGGCAAGATACTCAGAACCAGAGTGGGTCTAGGAGAGGTAAGGCAAGATAATCAGAACCAGAGTGGGTCTAGGAGAGGTAAGGCAAGATAATCAGAACCAGAGTGGGTCTAGGAGAGGTAAGGCAAGATACTCAGAACCAGAGTGGGTCTAGGAGAGGTAAGGTAAGATACTCAGAACCAGAGTGGGTCTAGGAGAGGTAAGGCAAGATACTCAGAACCAGAGTGGGTCTAGGAGAGGTAAGGCAAGATACTCAGAACCAGAGTGGGTCTAGGAGAGGTAAGGCAAGATAATCAGAACCAGAGTGGGTCTAGGAGAGGTAAGGCAAGATAATCAGAACCAGAGTGGGTCTAGGAGAGGTAAGGCAAGATACTCAGAACCAGAGTGGGTCTAGGAGAGGTAAGGTAAGATACTCAGAACCAGAGTGGGTCTAGGAGAACCAGAGTGGATCTAAGAGAACCAGAGTGGGTCTAGGAGAGGTAAGGTAAGATACTCAGAACCAGAGTGGGTCTAGGAGAACCAGAGTGGGTCTAGGAGAACCAGAGTGGGTCTAGGAGAGGTAAGGTAAGATACTCAGAACCAGAGTGGGTCTAGGAGAACCAGAGTGGGTCTAGGAGAGGTAAGGCAACATTCTCTCAGTTTTGGCACATGCCTCCCTTTGATTCACATTGGCCATCTGTCACATCACCGCTCAGGTCTAGATAGAGAGAGGAGCACACTTGGGTTCAAATATTTTTTTAAATCTTTCCAATACTTTGAGTGTTTCTTTAGCCTGTCTGGAGTACCGGGACTTTTCCATCGGTTCCATTGCAACAGACAAGTTCAATCAAGCACAGATACAGTATTTTAAATCATTACAAATAGGAAATAAACCCAGGTCTGAGACCTAGAGAGACAAGCGTCATATATCAGCTGAGCCTGAAGAGGATAAGAGGTCTAGAAAGAGAGAGAGCTCTCACTGACTAGGATTGATGCCTTCAATTTCATATAGAATCTGCCTCTACCTGAGCCTGGTCTCTGTGTGTGAGTGTTGATCAGTGCCACACACATACACACACGGTTGGGTGTTGTTCAGGGTCTCTGTCATGATTAGACGTCACTTTCTCACTGACAGACCTGTTACACTTCAGCGACTTCTCTCATCTTCAACACCCCCACCCACACTCTCTGGTTGGCTGGCTGGCTGCGACTAGGGGACACAGCCACAGAGACACACGGACACAGCCAATGGTGTGCCGCGACACGGAGACGCTGCAATCTGATTGGAGGAGAAGAGGCCGGCGACGGCAGAAGCAGAGGAGGAAGAGGAGAGCCAGTCGAGGAGGGTGTGTGTGTGTGTGTGTGTGTGTGGTAGGTGGTCACCTCAAGGTCACTGCCGTGCTGAAGTAATTTTTATGGATCCAACCAGATTACTGTCCTGTCCCTGCTTATAATACAATATATCATATAAGTTACCATATTAGTAGATTGGCTTGTGAGAAAAATACCAATTAAGGGGGCACACATTTAAATGTTCAAATTTCAGATTCTGTCTTCCTACACCTAAATTATACTTTACCTTCTGTGTCATCCACTCACACTGCCACGTAGCAGACACCTTTATTCACAGCTACTTGGTACAGTGAGCGGATCCAGTTTTAGTTGGTGATCACTACGGGGGTTGAACCCTCTCCTCTGGAACCAGTGAACTATTGAAGAGGTGGATCTAAGAGTAGGTGAAGATAAGACTCTTGAAGAATTCTAATGATCCTGAGAAATCCTTATTAAGGAGTTGAGAGTGTTAACCTGGTAGCGTACTGAGAGAGCGAGAAGAGGGAGGGAGAGAGAGGAGGGGGGAGGCAGAGAATAGGGATAGAGTGAGAAGAGAGAGAGGGGGAGAGAGGAGGGAGGAGGCAAGGAATAGGGATAGAGTGAGAAGAGAGAGAGGGGGAGAGAGGCAGAGAAGAGAGAAACAGAGGTGAGAAGGAATGAATGCTGATCTGGGGATGTGCTATCCTCTCCTCCCTCCTCTTCTCTCTCTCCTCCTCTCCCCTCTCTTCTCTCTCTCCTCCTCTCCTCCTCTTCCCTCTCTTCTCTCTCTCCTCCTCTCCTCCTCTCCCCTCTCTTCTCTCTCCTCCTCTCCCCTCCTCTCCTCTCTCTCCTCCTCTTCCCTCTCTCCTCCTCTCCCCAAGCAGTAGAGCTCCCACCATCTGTTCCACTGGCAGGAAGGGTAAAACCTGACGAATAAACTGAATTAAAAAGATTCACTGTATCTCCTGATTCTGTTAGCTGTGTGGATTGTGAATGAATAATGAGAGCGCGGAGTCATGCTTTACGGGTTGATGAAGAGGCTCATCTCTACCCTGAGGTTTGGAGAGAAACAGTCTTTATACCGGATCAGATATCACAAGATGTTTCATAACTGTCTGCCACCCACTGCTGCCTTTTAGCTTTTTCTCACTGAAAAACAACGTTTGCCACCCACTGCTAATAGCCTTTAAGCTTTTTATGACTGATAAACAATGGATCCTAGTAATGCATGTGTTATGTGTTGCATATTCTTATTTGCATGCATAAAACCACTTCCAACATCTTCAAAATGATTTGCAATACCTATACGTGCTCCACAGGCCACCTGCACATACTTGAGATTTATCCAACTACACACACACACAATCAAATGACAACAAACTAGCATTATTGATAAATCTCATGTTGGGTTTTGCGTCGTTGCAGACAATTATTTCTACTGAACAAAGTACACATTTTATAGGAACATATTATCAACAAAGCAAGCCCATTACTGTGAAAAGGCTGCCCCATTTACGGGGATCTCATTTGTCAATATGAAATGAACTGGCAGGGTGAAACGGAAGAATCAGAGTTCAGTGGGCCTGTCACTCACCTGCATTTTTAACTCAACAGGGTTAACTCACAGGGAGGGGTGTGAGTGAGACAAAGGGGTGTGAGTGAGACAGAGAGAATGAATGAAAGAGGGAGAATAAGAGAGGGGGGAGAATAGAGAGAATGAAAGAGAGAGAATGAAAGAGGGAGAATGAGAGGGGGAAAAATAGAAAATGAGAGAGAGAGAATGAGAGAGGAAGATAGAGAGAATGTGAGGCTGTAAAAGACAAAGGCAGGCAGAGGGCCTAGCTGTTACAGATTCAAAGCTAGAGTTTAGAACAGAGGATATTGTGTGCTCTGTACTCTCTGTGACATATATACCAGGCTATTCCCCTGGCTGATCAAACCCACACGGTCATGATCTGAGCTGCAGTGGAAAGCTGGAGCTCTGGATTGTCAAGCCTCTGTTTTTCCCCAGCTCAAACCTTGCTTGGTGACACAGCAGTGAACCTGAGTGCAATAGCAACACTGTCACCCAGTGGCCATCAATGGAACCACAGTCTGTGATAATCCTTTATGCTGTTAGAGTGAGTCCCCCCCTCCGCCAAGCTTGAATTATTCATAGCTACAGTTAAGTCTGGGCTTTCAAATCAAAGCAGTGTCACAGTCAGTCAACAGTGGAAAAAAGACTGAACCTTTTCAATCTTACATCAGTGACAGTTAATAACTTCAGAGACCAATCTCCACCGTGTCACGAAGGTTGTGGCGCTGTAGCTTACTGACAATTAGCAACTCTTCTTGCCTAAATAATACATCCATTTAAAAAAAATGAAATATCATGAAATATCAATATTTAAAAAGAGTTGCTTCAAGGTATTGAAGGTTCACATTGGTACAGTCAAGGGATGTTAAGCCGGGCAAATCAAATCTGCACTCGTGTCACCCTCTCTCTCATCCTCTTCTGGCACTCAAACAATTAGAAAACTTGTAAAGGTATAATGTATTTGTGTATTGCCAGTGGGTGTGTGTTCCCTGCTGGCCACACTAATCTATAGATGACACATCATCTGATCAGAAGATATTTGACCCCTTGTCTCTATCTCTCCTCCTCTCTTCCCTCTATCCTTCTTTCAGTCAGTCAGCCAGTCAGTCTCTATCCATATGTGTGTCTGTCTCTCTCTCCTTCTCTCACTCTCTCTATCCTTCTCTCTTCTTACCTCTCTCTTATACTCCTCTCTCCTCTCTGTATCCTTCTTTCAGCCAGTCAGTCAGTCAGTCTCTATCCATATCTGTCTGTCTCTCCTCTCACTCTATCCTCCTCTCAGTCAGTCTCTATCCATATCTGTCTGTCTCTCCTCTCACTCTATCCTCCTCTCAGTCAGTCTCTATCCATATGTGTGTCTGTCTCTCTCTCCTCTCTCATTCTCTCTATCCTTCTCTCAGTCAGTCAGTTAGTCTCTATCCATCTCTCTGTCTGTGTGTTGCACAACCTTTTACATCTTGATCAGGCCTAAATCCCACTTTATCTCAGGGCAGACAGACAGACCTTTCTTCTCCAAAGATACGGTACGGCTGAGCCAGTCCACTCTGTGGAGAACCAGGTGGGTTGTCTGTGCAGTCTGCTCTAGAGAGAGAGACTATTGGATGCTAGTGTTTATCCTGGGTCGTGTTCAGACCTAATGAGAACAAGTGTTATTGGTTCAGAGACTATTGGATGCTAGTGTTTATCCTGGGTCGTGTTCAGACCTAATGAGAACAAGTGTTATTGGTTCAGAGACTATTGGATGCTAGTGTTTATCCTGGGTCGTGTTCAGACCTAATGAGAACAAGTCTTATTGGTTCAGAGAGACTATTGGAGGCTAGTGTTTATCCTGGGTCATGTTCAGACCTAATGAGAACAAGTCTTTCTTATTGGCTCAGACAGTACCACCAGGTTTCCTTTCATTTCCATGATCACAACCCAGGATTATTCCCAGCTCCAGAAGGGGGGGGGGGGGTAGGTTACCTGGACAATGTTACCCTAAAACTCATGTTACACCATTGTAGTCTAGCATCCCAATTTAGCAATATTATTCTCTAGACCAGAAAACAAAACAACGTTATTCTCCTCTGTGTCCTCTGTTTCCGTTGATATATTGATGGTTCTATTTATACAGTACAAGGTGTGATGACTTAACAGTCCACTCCCATCCCAGCTGCACTACTAGGTTACTTTACTGGCGACTCTGGGATTTCTGCAGAACGGCCTGCTGGGCTGCTCGGCACACAGAAAACAGATGGGCAATAAGGGCACAGTAGAGAAGGAACAGAAGACGTAGCAGCAGACAAAATCACATCCCAGACAGAGATACACCTCCAGCTGTGCTGATTCAGAGTAATACAAACTAGTGCTGGTTTCACGGATTCAGCCTAGTCCTGGGCTAACAAACACCTTTAAAAGGGAGAGCTGTGTCCGAGGAAAACAGCCCTTTAGGTTGATGATACTAACAATGACAATTTGTATACAATTGGTGTATATTGTAGCTACACATATTCCACGCAACAACAAAAAAACGGATAAAAAAAACCCAGATACTGTACATATTAAGACTACATTAAGAGGACTCTTTCAGGACAACACTCACTCAGCTCAGTTATCTAACGTGCCAACCTGGCCCGGCCCTTTTCCCTACCCATGATTCATAGCAGCGCTTTAAGGATACCCATAATAATCTCCATCATCTTCCTCTTCTCTCATTGGGCCTCTGCCAAGCACCATTCATCAAATGACTGATCATCGCAGAGCAAGAGGAACTAAGAGCTGCTTTGTAATCCACCTGACCGTTCTGCATGCAAAGCATGCTACATGTACTAGACAGAAGCTTTCCGCTGCATTTCATCACACACTTACTCATGTCTGCATCTTACAATAGGTTTGATATTTTACCCTTTATTTAACCAGGCAAGTCAGTTAAGAACAAACTGTTATTTACAATGACGGCCTACCATAACCTGGATAACGCTGGACCAATTGTGCGCTGCCCCTACGGGACTTTGATATTGTCATACATTTGTAGTGCAGAGCAGTCGGGTGGTTAAATTAAGGAACCGTGTATGGTTGGGACCGGAGAATGGAGGGATTCATTGTTTACATGGTCTGTAACACTTGATTTCACAATGAATGTAAATAATATATTGACATAATTATAAAAAACTTTTAGTGATATATTTTCAGTTTTCCTGTCAAGTATTGAAGAATATAATATCAGACTAGAATACTCCAGTGTGGTCACACTGGTGCAGTGGACACACCTTGAAAAGCCCACATTCTACAAGACAGTGATGCTAGTATCACAAAAATACAGCCTGACGGCAAACACAGACGACGGCAGGTCTGTCAAATGTCTAGTTATTTTCCTGCTTCCTAGAAAAGATGGAAATGACTCCCTTGCATTAAGGTAGAACATAGAATTAGAATGTTTCCCCATTCTAGAAGCAGAATATAGAACACCTTATTTTACAACCCAGCCTGCTGTTTTCAACTCTCTAGAGACCGCAGGAGCGGTAGATACTCTTAATGATCGGCTATGAAAAGCCAACTGACATTTACTCCTGATTATTATTTGACCATGCTGGTCATTTATGAACATTTGAACATCTTGGCCATGTTCTGTTATAATCTCCACCCGGCACAGCCAGAAGAGGACTGGCCACCCAGTCTTGATGTACGAAGGGCTATATAAAATAAACTTGATTTGAGCCTGAAAAGGGTCTGGAGGAAGTGATTTGCTCCAAGTCTGGGAATTGTCCAAATAAAGTCTAACAATTTCAAAAGAAAACTATCCAGTTACGACTGGGAACCTGTGACACCAGGGTTAGTCTAATCATCATAGAAGACTTCAACTGTCGATCCACGGCTTATCAAGAGGCCAGCATTGAGACTGAAAAAGAAAAATGACACCAACGTTCATATTTAATCACATGGTTTAATCTACATAATACCGCCTGCTCTTAACTGAGACAGTCCAACAGAAAAATTATTTGTATACCATTCCTCCCCACCTTAAATACTAAGTACAACAAATGTTATAGCTATCAAATCAAAACACTCAAACTAGGCTATATCATCACAGCACATCTATGGAGAAACATCATTTATTATTTTCATATAGCTTCAGATCCTCTTAATTGAGGATTGCTGTTATTGTGAAAGTGTCGCACAGTTCATCCCTGAAAGAGTGGTATTGCAGGTTCTCATCTTATCGACATTTAGACTAGACGATTTGATGTGGCATGAGGAACAAGTTACACTCCAGTATTCCAGGGGGTGAGGAACAGGATATTCAATTATGATTTTCTGCAAGAAATCCCCTTTAATATATTTTTCTTTGCACAAGCAACAATGTATACAGGTCTATAAAGTGCGAAAACATCACAACAACCAATCATGACACCTTTTTATTTAACATTTTAGTTTAAATCCCGTTTTCTTTATCCCCGAAGCTCTTCTTAACGTAGTCCCAAGCTTTACAACGATGCTCCTCGAGTCCAAAATCTTTAAGGGAAGAAACACCTTTAAAAAGTAGAATAATGTAGCTATATGCTACTGTAATCCACAGCACACAGTCAGTAGTTCACTGACGCCTTGCCCTCGACACAGACGTCTGGGAGGGTCTCTCTCCAAGAGTCAGAAGTCTGGGTGGTCTCTCTCCAAGAGTCAGAAGTCTGGGTGGTCTCTCTCCAAGAGTCAGAAGTCTGGTTGGTCTCTCCAAGAGTCAGAAGTCTGGGTGGTCTCTCCAAGAGTCAGAAGTCTGGTTGGTCTCTCCAAGAGTCAGAAGTCTGGGTGGTCTCTCTCCAAGAGTCAGAAGTCTGGGTGGTCTCTCTCCAAGGGTCAGAAGTCTGGGTGGTCTCTCTCCAAGAGTCAGAAGTCTGGTTGGTCTCTCCAAGAGTCAGAAGTCTGGGTGGGTCTCTCTCCAAGAGTCAGAAGTCTGGGTGGGCCTCTCTCCAAGGGTCAGAAGTCTGGGTGGGTCTCTCTCCAAGGGTCAGAAGTCTGGGAGGGTCTCTCTCCAAGGGTCAGAAGGCTGGGAGGGTCTCTCTCCAAGAGGGTCTCTCTCCAAGGGTCAGAAGTCTGGGAGGGTCTCTCTCCAAGGGTCAGAAGTCTGGGAGGGTCTTTGTCTCTCTCCAAGAGTTCATGCGCAAATGTTTTGGGCCAAGCAACAAAAAAAACTAAAGCATGTTATTCAGAACACTACATTAGTGGTCTGTCTAAATCTTTGACCTATGCGTTTCAAAAACCTACCATCGTATCCCTGTATTTTGTTTCAGGGAGAAAGCACTGCAATTTAAAACACTACACTTTTCACAAACTGCAAAAAACAACAAACCCATTTATAAATACGCAGCAACATAGTACAGTTCAAGTTTTGGCAAATGTTTAAATCTGTCGATTGTTCATTAGGTGGCATTACATTCATCCAAGACAATACATTAGTAGGTACTCTCCATCCCAAATGGCATCTATATAGTACACTACAGGTCAAACCAAGTGCACTATAAAAGGGAATAAGGTGCCATTTGGGACTCCATTATTGTTAACCATTAAGGCCCCGAGGGGGTGTGGTATATGGCCAATATACCACGGCTAAGGGTTGTTCTTTACCCACGACGCAACGCGGAGTGCCTGGACACAGCCCTTAGCCGTGGTATATTGGCCATATAGCACAAACCCCAGAGGAACCTTATTGCTATTATAAACTGGTTACCAACGTAATTAGAGCAGGGAAAATAAATGTTTTGTCATACCCGTGGTATACGGTCTGATATACCACAGCTGTCAGTTAATCAGCATTCAGGGCTCGAACCAGCCAGAGTATAATCATAATTGTATCACTGTCTCTGTTCTCTCTCTCTCAGACACAGCTCTGACAGCAACATTACTTAATATACTCTGGTCAATAGAGTATTACCTATACATCTTAATGTAGGCTCCGTTTCAACATCCAGTCAGAATGCAGGCCCAATACATTGCTTCATTGTAAATGGTGTGCTAGTATAGACATCTGAACAGAGCCCTAACAGCCAACCTACCCACTACTAGAGTAACATTTCCCAGCCAGCCAGCCAGTCAGCCAGCCAGTCAGCCAGCCAGTCAGCCAGCCAGTCAGCCAGCCAGTCAGTCAGCCAGCCAGCCAGCCAGCCAGCCAGCCAGCCAGCCAGCCAGCCAGCCAGCCAGCCAGCCAGCCAGCCAGCCAGCCAGCCAGCCAGCAGTCCACTGGCGGTTTAGAGCACACTAGATAAAATCATATAAAGCTAGCTAGCTAACACCATATGTGTGCATGTAACTCACTCAAGCCAGGACGCTATGGTATCATAGTCTGAATGAAAGATGGCCTTTACGTCTGCCAACTTTGACCTATTATTAATTATTATTCACAGCCGTTTTCTTTCTGCCTACAACAGTCATATTACTCATACTTCCTGTAGCATAAAAGTTATTCAGTCGTTTAATGCAACAAGGTTTATCCTACATCAATACGTCTCAGTAGATTATGCACTCTTTTTAAACTAAGTTATTCTTCTTTAACAAATATTCTGTACCATGCAGAAACTGTGAATTCAAAAACAAAAGGCTTAAAAACTAAAAATGTTTCTCTCAGAGCGAGCGATAAGAGAGATCACCTCATTCGGCTAGTCATTCATTCAGCCACATAGAGCCCAGAGCCAGAGGCTAGCACTGACTATTGTACCAAAGATAAGTCAAAAGAAAGAAGAAGAAGAAACGACATGACAAACACTTTGAGCTTTCAAGTAACGTTGAGCCATGTTGTTGTTATTGTTGTTATTGAGCAGGGTCTCATCAGTACTCAGTATCATTACTATCAACATCACCAGTATCATTACTATCAGCATCACCAGTATCATCAATACTCTGTGTCGGATCCGTCGGCCGGGTCGGTGTTTCGGGACAGCATGTAATTGTCCATGTCGATGGAGGGACAGTTGTGGATGGAGTAGCGCAGCCTCTCGGCCAGGATGGCCTGGCTGGTGTAGGGAGGCAGACGCAGCTGGAAGAAACACGTCTGGGCTGTGGGGAGCCCGTTCACAGGCTGGGGAGAAGAGGGAAGAGGGGTTCACAGGGAAGGAGAAGAGAGAAGAGGGGTTCACAGGGAAGGAGTAGAGGGAAGAGGGGTTCACAGTGAAGGAGTAGAGGGAAGAGGGGTTCACAATGAAGGAGAAGAGGGGTTCACAGTGAAGGAGTAGAGGGAAGAGGGGTTCACAATGAAGGAGAAGAGGGGTTCACAGTGAAGGAGTAGAGGGAAGAGGGGTTCACAGTGAAGGAGAAGAGGGAAGAGGGGTTCACAGTGAAGGAGAAGAGGGAAGAGGGATTCACAGTGAAGGAGTAGAGAGAAGAGGGGTTCACAATGAAGGAGAAGAGGGGTTCACAGTGAAGGAGTAGAGAGAAGAGGGGTTCACAATGAAGGAGAAGAGGGGTTCACAGTGAAGGAGAAGAGGGAAGAGGGGTTCACAATGAAGGAGAAGAGGGGTTCACAGTGAAGGAGTAGAGGGAAGAGGGGTTCACAATGAAGGAGAAGAGGGGTTCACAGTGAAGGAGTAGAGAGAAGAGGGGTTCACAGTGAAGGAGTAGAGGGGTTCACAGTGAAGGAGAAGAGGGAAGAGGGGTTCACAGTGAAGGAGAAGAGGGGTTCACAGTGAAGGAGTAGAGGGAAGAGGGGTTCACAATGAAGGAGAAGAGGGGTTCACAGTGAAGGAGTAGAGAGAAGAGGGGTTCACAGTGAAGGAGTAGAGGGGTTCACAGTGAAGGAGAAGAGGGAAGAGGGGTTCACAATGAAGGAGAAGAGGGGTTCACAGTGAAGGAGTAGAGGGGTTCACAGTGAAGGAGTAGAGAGAAGAGGGGTTCACAGTGAAGGAGAAGAGGGGTTCACAGTGAAGGAGTAGAGGGAAGAGGGGTTCACAATGAAGGAGAAGAGGGGTTCACAGTGAAGGAGTAGAGAGAAGAGGGGTTCACAGTGAAGGAGAAGAGGGAAGAGGGGTTCACAATGAAGGAGAAGAGGGGTTCACAGTGAAGGAGTAGAGGGAAGAGGGGTTCACAATGAAGGAGAAGAGGGGTTCACAGTGAAGGAGTAGAGAGAAGAGGGGTTCACAGTGAAGGAGAAGAGGGAAGAGGGGTTCACAGTGAAGGAGGGTTGTTTGCACCTTTTATTAAGTAGTGTAAAAGTGCTGAGAGTGGAGTACACAGACGACCCAAATATTGTATATTTGATATACAATACAACTAGCCTGATTAATTAGCCTGGTCCCAGATCTGCTCGTATCATCTTGCCAACTCTTATGGTCATTGGCGAGAGAGCACTCCTGGCTCTGGGACCAGGCTAGGGATTAATGTCACTCAAACTGAAATAAAAACTGAGTACTTACCCTGTCAACCTTGATGATCTGGAACTTCTGAGTGATGTCAGCGGGGTTGGAGGGCAGTCTGGACCTTCCGGACACGAAGCGCAGGAATAGAACCCGCTCCTCATTGGCAAACTCCTCCAGACTCTGCCACAGCCAGCCAATCAGCTGGTGACTGTCTGTGATGTCGCGGTATCGGACTACTTTCTTGAGCATCTCCACGGAGACCTCGGGCAGACCGCAGACCAGCTGTTCTAGCTGGCGCGCCGTGAGAAGGGAGAGGAGAGGCACCGGGATGATGGAGGACATGCCCTCTCTCACCGCTGCAACCTACAGGTAAACAACAACATGACAGACCGCACACCAGCTGGAACCATCACAACAGCCGGGACAGACACAGCACAATGATGATACAGCAGTGTACAACAACACTACCTGTCTGTCCATCTCGTGCAGCCGGTAGTCCAGAGTCCTCTCTACGTAGTCACTCTTGTTGGAGAAGGTGAGGGAGATGTTGTGTCCCCCAGGGACCACCGGCACCAGCTTCCCATCTGCACTGTGGGCCATGAACGAGTCCAGAGGAATCATCTGGAGAGAAAGCACAGGAGGGTTACACAGAACTCTGGGAACACAGTGACAGATGTGATCCGTTTTAATGGTGTATGAAAACAAACTGAAAAGAGAAATTGCTAAGTAGTCTGGGAAAAATGACATCCCTGCACAGTACACAGCTGCAGCAGGAACATGGTGATGCAGGTCAGTTTGAACATGCCACTGGCTAAAGTAAGCAAAGAGCGGGATCTAGCTACATCTCTATAAACCAGTTTCCCGTACACAGATTAACTTCTTATGGCTGGGGGCAGTATTGAGTAGCTTGGATGAATAAGATGCCCAGAGGTGCCCAGAGTAAACTGCCTGCTCCTCAGTCCCAGTTGCTAATATATGCATATTATTAGTATATTTGGATAGAAAACACTCTGAAGTTTCTAAAACTGTTTGAATGATGTATGTGAGTATAACAGAACTCATATGGCAGGCAAAAACCTGAGAAGAAAATCCAACCAGGAAGTGGGAAATCTGAGGTTGGTCGATTTTCAACTCCGCCCCTATTGAAGATACAGTGGGATATTGGTCCTGTTGCACTTCCTAAGGCTTCCACTAGATGTCAACCGTCTTTAGAAACTTGTTTGAGGCTTCTACTGTGAAGTGGGGCCGAATGAGAGGGGAATGACTCAGAGGTCTGCCAGCAGCCACGAGCTGGTCACGCGCATTCACATGAGAGGTAGCTCCCATTCCATTTGTTTTTCTGAAGACAAAGGAATTCTTCGGTTGGAACATTATTGAAGATTTATGTTAAAAACATCCTAAAGATTGATTCTATACATCGTTTGACATGTTTCTACGGACTGTAACGGAACTTTTTGACATTTCGTCTGCAACTAGTGAACGCGCTTCGTGAGTTTTGATTTGTTTACCAAACGAGCTAACAGAAGTAGCTATTTGGACATAAATGATGGACATTATCGAACAAATTAAAGATTTATTGTGGAACTGGGATTCCTGGGAGTGCATTCTGATGAAGATCATCAAAGGTAAGTGAATATTTATAATGTTATTTCTGACTTCTGTTGACTGGACAATATGGCGGATATCTTTTTGGCTTGATGGGTCTCTGAGCGCCGTACTCAGATTATTGCATGGTTTGCTTTTTCCGTAAAGCTTTTTTGAAATCTGATACAGCGGTTGCATTAAGGAGAAGTTTATCTATATTTCCATGTATAACACTTGTATTTTCATCAACATTTATAATGAGTATTTCTGTAAATTGATGTGGCTCTCTGCAAAATCACCGGATGTTTTTGGAACTAGTGAACATAACGCGCCAATGTATACTGAGATTTGTTGATATAAATATGAACTTTATCGAACAAAACATACATGTATTGTGTAACATGAAGTCCTATGAGTGTCATTTGATGAAGATCATCAAAGGTTAGTGATTAATTCTATCTCTATTTCTGATTTTTGTGACTCCACTCTTTGGCTGGAAAAATGGCTGTGTTTTTCTGTGATTTGGCGGTGACCTAACATAATCATTTGTGGTGCTTTCGCTGTAAAGCCTTTTTGAAATCGGACACTGTGGTGGGATTAACAACAATATTACCTTTAAAATGGTATAAGATACTTGTATGTTTGAGGAATTTTAATTATGAGATTTCTGTTGTTTGAATTTGGCGCCCTGCACTTTCACTGGCTGTTGTCATATCGATCCCGTTAACGGGATCGCAGCCATAATTAAGCCTATAGTCATGGACTAAAAAGCATGTTCAATAGAGAACACCCATTGCGTTCAATAGAGAACACCCATTGCGTTCAATAGAGAACACTCATTGCAAATGAATAGCTTTTTAGTCCACAACTAGCTAGGGTTAATCTCTGTCTGGGAAACAACCCTGTATGTATCATATCCTCCCTCACCACGTGGAAGTTGTCCTCTGTGATGCCGCTGTTGTCCAGGTGCAGGATGCCGTGCAAGGAACGGTAGGTAAGCAGGTCCACCTCCTCCAGGTCCGGCCCACCCAGGGGAATACAACACAGCTGCTTCCACACCCAGGGGGCCAGGTGCAGGTCCAGGGGCTTCTTGGTACGGATGGCCACCGCCATCAGGATGCCTAGGAAACGGAACTGGACCATGTGGTCTTCAGAGACTGCCGCTGGGTTCAGCAGGAACCTGACAGGGGGAATTACAATCAGATTGTTCAACCAAAACTCCAGGAGAAACACAAGACGGGAAAGGCCTATTGGTTCACTTTACACACAGTAGGAGCTTTCCCAGCAGGCAAAGGTGGCTGAAATGATGTCATTACGTCACATAATCCAATCAAACTCCGGGAGACAGAAGACCCCAGCGGGCAAAGCCGGTGTAAAGTAAGTCAACAAGCAGAAACTTTCCCAGGGACAGGGCCTGGTTCCATAAAACATCTTAAGTGTTTCCCTTAAGGAATCATTTTCCCTTACCTGAGGAAATGTTTTTACGGGTGTTGCATAGAGCCCCTCTATGTGTTGCATAGAGCCCCTCTATGTGTTGCATAGAGCCCCTAAAACATTTCCTTAGGTAAGGGCATACTTAAGTGGTTTTACGGTAGTTTGAAGGCATATACGGCAGAAAGAGTCTCTTGGTTACCACCCAGACAACCTTCACTGACTGAACCTCGTCAAAGAGATCATATTTATTTGGGGATGTCGCAAAATATAGCTTCTACATTCAAGACATGAAAAACAAATGGATTCACAAGATAATAAAATACGTTTCACATCAAACTAGATTACAGAGTAGGTTTTCCTTCAAATGATCTGTGAAACTTTAAGGGAAGAGGGAGGATTTAACTTTAGGATGGTTAATGCATCCAGCCCCAGGTCTACTGCTTCACCATGCACATGGTATGCAGAGCTTTGATTTACAGGAACTCACAGCTGGTAAGATCGATGGCTTTACCATGAAACGGAATATCAAGACAAAGAATATGAGACCGTGTGGAGAGCAGAGAGAGAATATGAGACATTGTGAAGAGCAGAGAGAGAATATGAGACCGTGTGGAGAGCAGAGAGAGAATATGAGACCATGTGGAGAGCAGAGAGAGAACATGAGACCGTGTGGAGAGCAGAGAGAGAATATGAGACCGTGTGGAGAGCAGAGAGAGAACATGAGACCGTGTGGAGAGCAGAGAGAGAATATGAGACCGTGTGGAGAGCAGAGAGAGAACATGAGACCGTGTGGAGAGCAGAGAGAGAACATGAGACCGTGTGGAGAGCAGAGAGAGAATATGAGACATTGTGAAGAGCAGAGAGAGAATATGAGACCGTGTGGAGAGCAGAGAGAGAATATGAGACCGTGTGGAGAGCAGAGAGAGAATATGAGACATTGTGAAGAGCAGAGAGAGAATATGAGACCGTGTGGAGAGCAGAGAGAGAATATGAGACCGTGTGGAGAGCAGAGAGAGAACATGAGACCGTGTGGAGAGCAGAGAGAGAACATGAGACCGTGTGGAGATCAGAGAGAGAACATGAGACCGTGTGGAGAGCAGAGAGAGAATATGAGACCATGTGGAGATCAGAGAGAGAATATGAGACCATGTGGAGAGCAGAGAGAGAACATGAGAGCAGAGAGAGAACATGAGACCATGTGGAGAGCAGAGAGAGAACATGAGACCATGTGGAGAGCAGAGAGAGAACATGAGACCATGTGGAGATCAGAGAGAGAACATGAGACCATGTGGAGATCAGAGAGAGAACATGAGACCTTGTGGAGATCAGAGAGAACATGAGACCATGTGGAGAGCAGAGATAATGAGACGATGTGGAGAGCAGAGAGAGAACATGAGACCATGTGGAGAGCAGAGAGAGAATATGAGACCATGTGGAGATCAGAGAGAACATGAGACCATGTGGAGAGCAGAGAGAGAATATGAGACCATGTGGAGAGCAGAGTCTCATGATGTACCTGTCGGTGTTACTTCCCACGTCAGTAGAGCTGTTGGGGGTGTGAATGAGCAGATCAACCACACCAGCCTGCAACTCCTGAGAAGGGAACATGTAACAGCAAGACATACATATTGATCTTTTCACATCAAACATGTATGTACAATGAGCAGGGTTGAGGACCATTTCATTTCAATGAATTCAGAAAGTGAACTGAAATTTAAAAAAAACTCAATAAAATAATTATAATTTCAGTTAAGTTTCTGAATATACTGAGTAGAAATTGAATTAGCATCTTTGTACAAAAAAAAGCTGACCTTGAACCAGGGCCTACCTGACACATCTCTGTGATGGTGTCATCAAACACCCCCCCTGCGTCGTCGGCCCCCTCCCCCACCAGCTTCACCTTCCAGGCCCTGGAGGGCAGCCTCAGCTCCAGGGGGTTCAGAGAGACCACCTGCTTAGCGATCTGCACAAATATGGGCTT